>NC_054700.1:3190994-3313494 GCF_016097555.1 Gigantopelta aegis | reverse complement strand
TACATGTACCTTAATAACAATTCACTTGAGCTTCCCTTTGCTTTTAAATATATGTAGCTTAAAGTGTGTTAATGTTTCTACTGGCCTCGGTGGTGCAGTGGTTAAGCCATTGGACTATATGCTGGTAGGTACAGGGTTCACAGCCCGGTACCGGCTCCAACCCAGAGCGAGTTTTAACGACTAAATGGGTAGGTGTAAGGCCACTACACCCTCTTCTTTCTCACTAACCACTAACAACTAATAACTAACCCACTGTCCTGGACAGACAGACAGTCCAGATAGCTGAGGTGTGTGCCCAGAACAGCATGCTTGAACCTTAATTGGATATAAGCATGAAAATAAGTTGAAATGAAATTAATGTTTCTACATACATGACATGCATTATTTGAAACTGATCACTTCAGAGACATTATTTGGTTTACAATTTGTAGCCACAAAATTCAAGAGCGTTTAATTTCACTGCACTTGCATACATTTATTTGTTTCTTTAGAAGAAAAAAACATTTGTAACCCACCTCCCAGTTTTACTATGTGTATTTATTTGATCAGTGGTTGTTTTAGATTTTTAAAACTTTCTTAATACTATTGAAATTGGTTTTCCAAAACTAAGGCATATTTTTCACTATTATAGAGCCATTTATGATCACAAAAATCAAACATTACTTATATTTTATTGGATAAATTATCCATTTCCGTACATTCAAAGTGTTTCTGGTCATCTTGGTGTTTCTAATAGGTACCACAAAATGTATTTTTCATATTTTAAAAAACGCACATGCGTCGTGTTTTAGTCTCTTTTTAAGGTTATTTCAACATCACAGACTCTTGTTTCACTCGGTTGTATCCAAATTTGTTACAGGTTTGTAAATTAACCAAACTTAGTGTCCATTTTTACGGGTTGAAACTAGGGTCCACATGAAAAATATGCCTTAGTGTTTTAAAAACTAGAGTCTGTCCCTTTAAGGAAATAGAAATATTTGAAATACTTGACAGCACATAGACAGATATGGGAGAAATGAATTTTATGAGTTCGATGGATTTCTTCTACATTCAGAGAGAATGAATGAATGAATGTTTAACGACACCCCAGCACAAAAAATACATCGGCTATTGGGTGTCAAACTATGGTAATTCAAAACATGATACATTGAAAGAGGGGAATTTAACTTGGTGGTAGAGTATTTGTCTTCGCTGGGATGGGTAATATCGATTACCTTCAGGGTTTTTTCCCATTCCAACCAGTGCCTTACAACTGATACATTAAAGGTATGTGTTGTGTTGTCGAGAAACGTGCATATGTCAAAAAGTAACTTTTTTCTGTTTTGTAGGAGAAATCTGTCTTAAGGCAATGGGTTTCTTCTCTATCTACGAATGGTCGAAATAAAAAGAAAGAAAGAAATGTTTTATTTAACGACACACTCAACTAGTTTTAATTACAGTTTCTATATGTGGTGTCTGTCATATAGTTAGGACCAGAGAGATTATTAGAGAGCAAACCTAGTGCCGCCACTCCATGGGCTACGCTTTTCAATTAGCAGCAAGGGATCTTTTATATGTGCCATCCCACTTGTTACATATTGCTAATGTGTAACCCTAACAACCAGTATGGTGCTCTCCACTGTAAGGAGGAACAATAAAAGCAGTCTTGTCATCAATAGCCGAGTCTGTGGTCTGTGAGATGTAACACCACTGACATGCAGGATATTACTTACCACAGCCTTTGTTTTGAACACCAGTTGTGGAGCACTGGTTGGAATGGGAAATAACCCAACAGACCCACTGATTGAATGATTGAAATAACCTTACTATTATATTTAACACAAAATATCCGTAGCAGGGCTCTGAAAATTGCAAAACCGATAGTTTCGTTCTTGCATCTCTCGTGTAAGTATAGTTTTGCGTAACCCATGTTTTTTGTTCACGCATTAAATTTATGACATCGTTTACATGTGCATGGTGGGTTACGTAAAAACTAAATAGGTTATCTAAATTCGTTTTTTGCATAGCCCATATATGGTTTACGCAAATTTTTAATTCTTGGAGGCCCACGTAGTTGAAAAAGCACTGAGGTGAGTAATGATGCCAATATTCCTTTCCTTTGATTGGACATGCTGAATTTCAGGTCTTTCGAGATCGAGAAGATGGCCATGCAGATTTATAGCAGTGGAAGTCCGACGGAGCAGCTCATTCTGGAGCTGGGGGCGCGTGGGATGGTCGTCCAGGAACTCGTCCGATATCTCGATACGCTGCGGCTTGAGGCCATTTTAGTGGACTTCAAGAATTATGGTTTGTCCAGTGTACTGTGTGTTTTTAATTCTCGAAAAGAGACTGCCCTCAATTTGCTGCTATTGTTGAAATGTTTCTGAGTGTTTTTAATGACTAAATTACATGTCATGATGACACTGTGGCACATGACTCAATGTGGGCAGGATCTAGTGTTTTTAATGACTGAATGTCGTGATGACACTGGCACATGACTCAATGTGGGCAGGATCTAGTGTTTTTAATGACTGAATGTCGTGATGACACTGTGGCACATGACTCAATGTGGGCAGGATCTAGTGTTTTTAATGACTGAATGTCGTGATGACACTGTGGCACATGACTCAATGTGGGCAGGATCTAGCTCAGTTGGTAGAGCGCTCGCCTCAGTGGACCCATTCTCTGATTGTTTTTTCTGCCCGTCCCAATCAGTGTACCACGACTGACAACAAAGGGACATGGTATGTGCTGTCCTGTCTGTGGGAAGTTGCATATAAAAGATTCCTTGCTGATATGCAAACTATGCAGCATCACAGTTGAAGATTAAGCACAGTTTCTCATTAATTGTCCTAAACTTGAAATGCCAAGATAAAAATATGTTTACAAACTCAAAGATGAGTTGCATACATTTCAATCAATAAACAACTATGAAAAATGCTACTATATTATCAACTGCCTTGCTGCCCATCTGATAACATTGACATGGATATGGATACAGCAAGAACTAGTTTATTGACTAAAACCCTTTGTGGCAAGTCACTGTTACAGTAGCACTTATAACCTTAAATTATTTACTACATGTATTTAGTCAAACATTACTTTTGTCGATAGATTTACTATTGCTGGGTCACCAGACTGTTTATATTTGTAATTATATGTATACTGTATACACCATATTTAAGCATGGAAATAAAGCATTTTGTATTGTATTATATTGTATTCCAGAGCCTATACAAATTACCTCGGAGCCGGAGTTAGAGGTGAAACTATTCGAAGGAGACCCGTTGCGTCTGATTGTCGAGGCAACTGGCTTCCCATACCCACGGTTCCAGTGGTTCTTTGAAAACTCTGAGCTCACTGGGGCTATAGAAAACACACTGAACATACCAAATATTCGGTAAGCTATGGTATAACCAAGATGATTCACTGGCGCTATAGAAAACACTGAACATACCAAATATTCGGTAAGCGATGGTATAACCAAGATGATTCACTGGCGCTATAGAAAACACACTGTACATACCAAATATTCGGTAAGCGATGGTATAACCAAGATGATTCACTGGCGCTATAGAAAACACACTGTACATACCAAATATTCGGTAAGCGATGGTATAACCAAGATGATTCACTGGCGCTATAGAAAACACACTGTACATACCAAATATTCGGTAAGCGATGGTATAACCAAGATGATTCACTGGCGCTATAGAAAACACACTGTACATACCAAATATTCGGTAAGTGATGTTATAACCAAGATGATTCACTGGCGCTATAGAAAACACACTGTACATACCAAATATTCGGTAAGTGATGTTATAACCAAGATGATTCACTGGCGCTATAGAAAACACACTGTACATACCAAATATTCGGTAAGCGATGGTATAACCAAGATGATTCACTGGCGCTATAGAAAACACACTGTACATACCAAATATTCGGTAAGCGATGGTATAACCAAGATGATTCACTGGCACTATAGAAAACACACTGTACATACCAAATATTCAGTAAGCGATGTTATAACCAAGATGATTCACTGGCGCTATAGAAAACACACTGTACATACCAAATGTTCGGTAAACGATGGTATAACTAAGATGATTCACTGGCGCTATAGAAAACACACTGTACATACCAAATGTTCGGTAAACGATGGTATAACCAAGATGATTCACTGGCGCAATAAAACACACTGTACATACCAAATATTCAGTAAGCGATGTTATAACCAAGATGATTCACTGGCGCTATAGAAAACACACAGTACATACCAAATGTTCGGTAAGCGATGGTATAACTAAGATGATTCACTGGCGCTATAGAAAACACTGAACATACCAAATATTCGGTAAGTGATGGTATAACCAAGATGATTCACTGGTGCTATAGAAAACACACTGAACATACCAAATATTCGGTAAGTGATGGTATAACCAAGATGATTCACTGGTGCTATAGAAAACACACTGAACATACCAAATATTCGGTAAGTGATGTTATAACCAAGATGATTCACTGGGGCTATAGAAAACACTGAACATACCAAATGTTCGGTAAGCGATGGTATAACTAAGATGATTCACTGGCGCTATAGAAAACACTGTACATACCAAATATTCGGTAAGCGATGGTATAACTAAGATGATTCACTGGCGCTATAGAAAACACTGAACATACCAAATATTCGGTAAGTGATGGTATAACCAAGATGATTCACTGGGGCTATAGAAAACACTGAACATACCAAATATTCGGTAAGCGATGGTATAACTAAGATGATTCACTGGCGCTATAGAAAACACTGTACATACCAAATATTCGGTAAGTGATGGTATAACCAAGATGATTCACTGGGGCTATAGAAAACACTGAACATACCAAATATTCGGTAAGCGATGGTATAACTAAGATGATTCACTGGCGCTATAGAAAACACTGAACGTACCAAATATTCGGTAAGCGATGGTATAACCAAGATGATTCACTGGTGCTATAGAAAACACACTGAACATACCAAATGTTCGGTAAGCGATGGTATAACCAAGATGATGCAGCTGTAATTATTACGAGAGTCCATTGCAGAATATATTGGTCAGCTTGATGCCTGTAATTTTGGTGTTTCCAAACATTCAGCTGAAATCATAAACGGATGTCTCGCATTAAGAGGACATCTTTGTATGATCTTTATGAAGTTAAAAGGCGAGATTTAGGTATTACATTTCCGATGATAGTGGTAGCAGCAGAAACAGTGGTGACTGCATGGGGGCCGGATGTAGCCTAGTAGAAAAGTGCTCGCTTGATGCGCAGACGATCCAGGATCGATCCCAAAAGGTGGGCCATTGGTTTATTTCTTGTCCAAGCCAATGCACCACGACTGGTACTGGTATATCCTATCCTGTTTGTGGGATGGTGCATATAGAAGATGTCCTGCTAGTAATGGAAAAATGTACACGGTTTACTCTCCAAGATTATATGTAAAACATTACCAGATGTTTCACATCAATAGCCGATGATTAATAATGAGTGTGCTGTAGTGGTGTCATTAAAAAATACAAACTTTAACAGTGGCGACAGCGTCAACTTTTGCATTAAGGTTTAACGTTAATGTTTCATGTTTAGATGAGTTTCTAACATAGGTCAGTGAAACTTGGTTTATAGTTGCACTTATGGGTGTTTATCATAGTGCCCCTAAAAGGTTTATAGTAGCCGAGACTTTTAATCCCAAAGAATTCTTGTTAAGAGAGTTTATGCGGCTGCTTACCACAGTTTTGATAAAGGTAATCCTTCGTTAAACATTTATTACAGGGAACAATTTGTTTTCAAAATCGTGATTAGCAATCTAGTCGATTGAAAATTGATTAGCAACTACTGTATAGTTATTTTTTTAAATTATGTAGCGATCTCTCAAACTTGTGTAGTGAATAGCAACGCGGTACTGAATAAAAAGTGTTGTGAAATCGTATTTATTTCTAACTTTTTATAAACAAATTTATGCACTGATTTACTGTCATCTTCAGACTTATGGTAAAAATGGTAAAAAGTGTTTGCTTGATGCGCAGTTGGCTGGGATCAATCCCCGTCAGTTGGCCCATTGGGCTATTTCTCATTCCAGCCAGTGCACCACGACTGGTATGTCAAAGACTGGTATGTGCTATCCTGTCTGTGGTGTGGACCAAAGGCTGTGGTATGTGTTATCCTGTCTGTGGGATGGTGCATATAAAAGATCCCTTGCTACTAATGGGGAAAATGTAGCAGGTTTCCTCTCTAAGACTTACCGTATGTAAAAATAGCCAAATGTTTGACATCCAATAACTGATGATTATTAAAACATTGTGCTCTAGTGGTGTTGTTAAACAAAACAAACTTTTAGTTCTTGTTTCTTGTGTCAATTGATGTGATGCTTTATATTTTTCTTTTCTTTTTTTCAGTGCATCTCAGACGGGACACTACTGCTGTCGCTTGCACAACTGTGCTGACCCAACCCAGACCAAGTTTACTCGGCATTCCCTCGTTAAGGTGTATCCAGGTAACCAGTCGTATAATATAGTTCAGTTGATTATTTTTTAATTGTTTATTATTACCAGATCCCTACTTACTATAAATGCCCATTGTCTTCCAAACAAAAGTGACATTTACACCATAAAATCTACATTGGTCGATTTGTCAACTGATAATCGTTCTATCTAAATCTGTTTAATGTAGTGTTGTATTTTTTCATGTTTTCTTCATTTACAGACATGTGTACCCATGCTGCTTATAGTGGGGCTGATGGGAAAACATCACAACCTCGTTTGCAAAAAGTTCCATCAGATGAAAGGAATGATGTGGAATATGATGAAGAGCTTGACAAGAGTAAATGTTTTTAATTTGTTTTTATTGTAAACGTAACTTGATTTCAGTCACGAACCACCTATGTCGAAGACCATGTTTCTTAGTCTATACAACTGGAAAATTTATGAATGAATTAACTAATGTGGGGAGCCACATGGCAGGACATAGCCCAGTGGTAAATCACTCGTCTGATACGTGGCCGGTCTGGGATCGATCCCTGTCGGTGGGCCCATTAGGCTATGTCTCGTTCCAACAAATGCATCACAACTAGTATATCAAATGTTGTGGTATTTGATGTCCTGTCTATGGGAAGATGGATATAAAAGATCCTTTGCTAATAATGTAATCGAGCAGTGGCTTTCCTATCAAAGATTACAAGTGTGTTAAAATTACCAAATGTTTGACATCCAGTAGCCGATGATTAATAAATCAATGTGCTCTAGGGGTGGTGTTAAAACAAACTTTAACATTTAAACTGTAGGAAAGTGCATGTAAAAGATCTCTTGCTACTGTGTTGTAGGAATAACCTGTGTGGCGGCAACTGTCTCAGTTTTTAGGCCACAGCCTTCATTAGCAATTGGTTTTTAGACCACAGCCTTCATTAGCTGTCTCGGTTTTGAGACCACAGCCATCATTAGCTGTCTTGGTTTTTAGACCACAGCCATCATTAGCTGTCTCGGTTTTTAGGCCACAGCCTTCATTAGCTGTCTTGGTTTTTAGACCACAGCCATCATTAGCTGTCTCGGTTTTTAGGCCACAGCCTTCATTAGCTGTCTCGGTTTTGAGACCACAGCCTTCATTAGCTGTCTTGGTTTTTAGACCACAGCCATCATTAGCTGTCTCGGTTTTTAGACCACAGTCTTCATTAGCTGTCTTGGTTTTGAGACCACAGTCTTCATTAGCTGTCTTGGTTTTTAGACCACAGCCATCATTAGCTGTCTTGGTTTTTAGACCACAGCCATCATTAGCTGTCTTGGTTTTTAGACCACAGCCATCATTAGCTGTCTTGGTTTTTAGACCACAGTCTTCATTAGCTGTCTTGGTTTTTAGACCACAGTCTTCAGTTACAAGTTCCAGTCCAGATCGCACATGTGTGATACAAAATAAATTTATATCATGATTTCAAAATGTCTTTATCACTATAGTAAAATTTAATAGGTATGTAATAATACTTATTATTACCAATATGGTTCAAAATATCTTGGTACATATCAAAGTGTTGCGTCCCACTAGAACGCCAAGTGGGACGTAACTCTTCGTGACATCATCGATTGGCACACTACAACATTATAGGAACGTCAGCCAAATGAGTTGAGTGAATAATAAATAGGATATTAAACTCACTACCATTTCGTATCATGTTTATGTCCCTCGTGAAATAATGTTCATTGTCTTTCTCTAAAGCTTGTATTTCACTCAGAACATAAACATAATACGAAATGGTAGTGAGTTTAATATCCTATAGTTATAGTTCATTGACAGGCCATGCTCCATGCTAGCTGTCAGTTGAGCTATCTCAGTATTTTGAGTCATACACTTGGGAGACACACTCATTATCGCACCCTTGAAGTGGGTGAAACTCAGTGTATGTGGCCTTACACCCACCCATTGAGCCTATAGTGGTGCACTTTGGGTAGGAGCCGTTACTGGAATGAAAAATTCTCCATTGCCTCAGGAATGAAACCCCTACCCACCTATCTACAATTAACCACCCCACCCCTCCACTCCCCACTCAAGCAGATTTTAGTTTTTTTCAATATATTTTCAGGGGGAGCATGGTTTGACACACACACTCACACACACACACACACACACAACTTAAACTTCACTAACCACACTAGACATTACTTCATATATTCCTGCATCTGCATTGATTTATTTAATATTAATTCATGTTCAAGGCTAGATGTAGCCCAGTGGTATAGCGCTCACTTGATGTGCAGTCGGTCTGGGATCGATCCCTGTCAGTGAGCCCATTGGGCTATTTCTTGTTCTAGACAGTGTATCACGACTGATATATCAAAGGTCGTGGTATGTCCTGTCTGTGGGATGATGCATATAAAAGACCCCTTGATACTAATGAAAAAATATAGAGGGTTTCCTCTTTAAGACTATGTCAAAATTACCAAATGTTTCACATCCAATAGCAGATGATTAATAAATAAAATGTGCTCTAGTGGTGTCGTTAAACAAAGCAAACTTTAAAAATTTTCATTCCCAGCTTGTAACCTGCCTGTTATAGTGGAGCAGCCCCAGGATGTGTTCACCATCAAGGGGAGCCCATTCCACATTGTGTGCAAAGCCAGGAGTCGTTTCCCCTTGCGCTACACCTGGTATCATGAAGGCCAGTATTTCCATGAGACGCAAATTCCACTGCTGGAGGTATGTGCTGTGCAGACCTGTATGAATAATATCGGGGGGGGGGGGGGGCACAATATTTAATGGAGTGAGCAAAAGTGGGGGAGAGGGGGGTCATTTACTCTTGCGCTACACCTGGTATCACGAGGGCCAGTATTTCCACGAGACGCAAGTTCCACTGCTGGAGGTATGTGTATGTGCTGTGCAGACCTGTATGAATGATATTGGGGTGGGGGGTTGCACAATATTTAATGGAGTGAGCAAAGTGTCTAGTGGGGGAGAGGGGGGTAATTTTCTCTTGCGCTACACCGGGTATCACGAGGGCCAGTATTTCCACGAGACGCAAGTTCCACTGCTGGAGGTATGTGCTGTGCAGACCTGTACGAATGATATCTGGAGGGGTGGGAGGGGGACACAATATTTAATGGAGGGAGCAAAGTCTCTAGTGGGGGGAGGGGGGCACAAGCCATATCTTTATGTTTACATCTTTGTCCTCAGTCTGGAGGACACTTCCCTTTGCAACATGTATAACTGTCCATCCTCCAAATACACATCCATTTATTTATGTTTATGCTGATGATTGTTTATATATGTTATATAATATTGTATATAATTGTATGCTTGTGAGCCACACAGCTTAAAGTAAATAAATTACTACTACCTGAATTGTGTTTCTCGTTACCTACAGGTGGACAGCGCATTGAGCAGTCACAGTGGGCGATATCAGTGTATTGTGAGAAACGATTTCGGGGAGGCACGCAGTCACCCGTTCATGGTGACCGTTTCAGACTGTGTGTATTTCTCTTCTATTTTAAAGTCAAAGTTGTTTAATTTTCACTCTGTGATTTTGTCTGTATATGTGGACCTTTAAACAGATTATCTTCTTTTTAAAAAAAATAAAGTTTAGCACCCATATTGGAGGATATTGAAGTACAGAGCATACATTCAAAACTTAAAAACAGAATATAATTAATATTATTAAACAATTCAGCTCACAGATAGAAGTACCCTTTTGAAAACATACATGTAGTTGTTAGGGTTTATATTTTAATGTATGTTAGGCTTAAAAAAAAGATGTGTTTCAGGTTTCATCATTGAAAATAATAGGGTAGGTACATGTAGGTAGGAACATTTTTCCTTTCTTTTTTTTTTAAATCGAATCAAACCAAGAAACCATAATCGGCCAAGGTGTTTCGAATTTAGTTTGCTGATTGCAAAAAATGTCAGTGTCACTACATAAAATTAGGGTAGGTTGGAAAACACATATATTTGTTTAGGCCTTAGAAGGTACTTGTATATGTCATTAACTGCATGCATAGCATGTAACTTACTGTTTCAGGTGGAAGTGATATTAATTTAATTGACCAGTGTTTGAAGCCGACACCTTTATGGATTTTATTGGTTACTTTTCTTCTCTTTTTCAGATGATACCCCAAGAGTAATTAAAGCACCGGGTAAGATTTGAATATCTATTGTAGGAAAACGTTATTATCAAAATGCATTCTGCTATACATTTTTTTGTTTCAATTAGTTTCTCTTTTTGTGTGAGAGTTTTAGGAAATATCTTCTCTTGCAACTACAGGACTTTGTATTAAAAACAGTGTGCCTTAGGCCATACATTGTAAGTAGTTTTATGAAAATATACCAATTAGTTATGGTGGGTTTATTGGTTGTCTTTTATGGTCTTTTAATTTTACTATTATTATATATATTATGAGCAAACCAGTTTCAGTGAGCATAAGCACTTGGTTCTAAAGGATATCAATATTTATAAACAGACAGTTGTTATCCAATAGCTACCTTTTTATTAGTATTTCTATGCTTCAAATGAACACTAAACTGGCCGCTATGTAGCAAAGATCACTGCACGTGCATCAAAAACTGTAGCATGCATCACCAGTAAATATTGTTAATTACGTAACCTGTTTCGGTGAGTGAAACGCTTGGTGGTATTGCTTACAGCAAGAACTTTCCAAAACAAAACTTTTCTGTGTTTTATCAAAACATGTAAGTTATTCAACAAAACATGCACTTACAATAATTTATAAAAATTATTTCAAATATTTTAAGGCAAATTATAAAATGAAGTCATCGAGAACTAACGTTATCAGACAACTTTTAGGAAAACGAATATAACAATTCTGATATCTTGCAATCGTGATATAAGTTATAAGCAAATGAATGGTTATAATGGTAAAATTGTTTGGTTAAAAAATATAAACTGTATTTTGAGTTTTTATAAATATATATAAATAGATATCCAGAAAGATATTTATGTTAAAACATAAAGAACCATATATCTTTGGCAACTATCTGTAAAGAGAATTTTGCCAGCAGACAATCTTGTGTCTTCAATAACTAGATAGCAATACAGTTGAGAACAGACAAAAATTTTTTTTTTAAATTAAGTTGTCTTTCAAATTACAGTCTTTGAAAATCACAGAAAAAAGGTATTACGAAATGTGCTACATGTATGTTTATGAGTGGGTCAAGTTCACTCTTGCTTTCTTTGTTCATTTTAACTTTATTTCTACAGACATTTCTGTGAATCTGATAGCATTTGTATGTGTTTACATTCCACATGCAAAAGTCAACGACGTCAGAAATACTCAAATGTACATACTGTTGCACACAAATGATGCAACCACTGAAACGAGATCCTCACCGAAACAGGTCGACAGAAGATACATTTGCGAAATCTTGATGACTAGATACGTGTTGTATTTGCTGTCAGTGTCTAAAAAATATAGATGATGTAACATAAGCCAAACTCAAATGTTTCACTTCAGACTAGAGGCTAAATATGTATTTTTGTTTCAGTACAGTATAAATATGGTGGGGTTTTTCAGTGCAGTATAAATGTGTGTATTTTTGTTTCAGTACAGTATAAATATGGTGGGGGTTTTCAGTGCAGTATAAATGTGTGTATTTTTGTTTCGGAACAGTATAAATGTGTATTTTTGTCTCTTTAGTTATGGTACAGTACAAGATTTGAAATATTTTGTATTTTTGTTTCAGAAATCATCAGTCAGCCTAAATCGTGCTCAGTTCAAGTGGGAGGGGTGGCGGTATTTGTGGTGGAGGCGTGTGGAACCCAGCCCATAACATATCAGTGGTTTAAAGATTCAACACTCATATTTGGTAGGTACACAATAAAATGAAGCATGAGCTAGCACAAACAGATTATTTTCTATTCTAATTCGTTCGGCATATAACGCGAAATTTGATTGGCTAATCAAATTCATTTGCGACAGTGAAACCAGCATGAACCTGTCAGACCAGCCTCGGTGGCGCAGTGGTTAAGCCATTGGACTACAGGCTGGTAGGTACAGGGTTCGTAGCCCAGTACCGGCTCCAACCCAGAGCGAGTTCTTAAGGGCTCAATGGATAGGTGTAAGGCCACTACACCCTCTTATCTCTCACTAATCACTAACCCACTGTCCTGGACAGACAACCCAGATAGCTGAGGGGATTCCCCAAGAGCCTATTTACATATTCATATGCTACTTCTCGCTGTTTAGTAGGACATACTTACTTTTAAAATACCAACAGTGAATCTTTTTCTGAAGCAAAATGTGTCCTGCTCGAAATTTTATGACGTAAATGCTGTTTATAAACGTTTGTGTGACATTGTGTGTGTGATGCTGATAGGAATGTGGAAGTAAGTACTGACAACTATGCTGAATTATGAATCTTCGTTATGTACATAATTATTGAGAGTTAAAATCTATTTTGTGATCGGAAAGAAATGTACAGACTGATATCTTAAAGAAGAACATAAACATCACCAGTAAGTCTAAGTGGGTTACTTATTAGTTGTTAGTGAGAGACAAGAGGATGTAGTGGCCTTACACCTACTCATTGGGTCTTCAAAACTCACTCTGGATGGGAGCCGGTACCAGGCTGCGAACCTAGTACCTACCAGCCATATACATATTTGATGGCTTAACCACAACACCACTGAGGCCGGTATATTATGTGTTCTGTATTGTGATTGGTTAATTACATTCTTTTTCCGGGATCAAATGAAAATAACACCCGGAAAGCTAATGACGTCATAAGAAAGTGACGTCATTAGCAATTGGAACAGGTCAAGTTGACGGTTCAAGTGTCTACAGTTACCTGTAGATTACAATACAGCCAGGTATTTTGTGAAAAACAAAAACAAATATACAATTAGTTCCGTAGAAAAACCATTCAGTTTACAATGGACATAACCATATGGAGTTCTTAGATTTGCGGGTGTTACTGTCTATTTGATGCCCACAGATGGTTCATTTTGCACCTCAGGCCTTCGGTGCAGGATCAAATAGACAATAACACCCACAAATCTGAAAACTCGATACGGTTATGTCTTAATTCATTCCTCCATTCTTCATCCATTCCTTCACTCTGCCTGTGATTTATTCCTCCATTCCTCCACTGCCTGTGATTTATTCATCCATTCCTCCACTCTGCTTGTGATTTATTCCTCCATTCCTCCACTGCCTGTGATTTATTCATCCATTCCTTCACTCTGCCTGTGATTTATTCATCCATTCCTCCACTCTGCCTGTGATTTATTCATCCATTCCTCCACTCTGCCTGTGATTTATTCCTCCATTCCTCCACTGCCTGTGATTTATTCATCCATTCCTTCACTCTGCTTGTGATTTATTCATCCATTCCTCCACTCTGCCTGTGATTTATTCATCCATTCCTCCACTCTGCCTGTGATTTATTCATTCATTCCTTCACTCTGTCTGTGATTTATTCATCCATTCCTCCACTCTGCCTGTGATTTATTCATCCATTCCTTCACTCTGCTTGTGATTTATTCATCCATTCCTCCACTCTGCCTGTGATTTATTCATTCATTTCTTCACTCTGCCTGTGATTTATTCATCCATTCCTCTACTCTGCCTGTGATTTATTCATCCATTCTTCCACTCTGCCTGTGATTTATTCATCCACTCTGCCTGTGATTTATTCATCCATTCCTCCACTCTGCCTGTGATTTATTCATCCATTCCTCCACTCTGCCTGTGATTTATTCATCCATTCCTCCTTTTCTGCCTGTTATTTATTCATCCATTCTGCCTGTGTCATTGTAGGTCAGGAGTCGTCTGAATTGCGGATCTCCAACATCCAGTCGCAGGTCTCGAACCTCCAGCCACAAGAGGTGCAGGTGGGCGTGTATCAGTGTCTGTTGAAGAACGAGTATGGAGCCAAGTTCTCGGAAGGAGCCGTTCTCGCCATCGGCAGCGAGCTCCACACACTACAGGAATATCATGGTGAGACCAGTTGTCTTATCACAACTCCATCAATGTTCACTCCACACACTACAGGACTATCATGATGAGACCAGTTGTCTTATCACAACTCCATCAATGTTCACTCCACACACTACAGGACTATCATGGTGAGACCAGTTGTCTTATCACAACTCCATCAATGTTCACTCCACACACTACAGCACTATCATGATGAGACCAGTTGTCTTGTCGCAACTCCATCAATGTTCACTCCACACACTACAGGACTATCAGATGAGACCAGTTGTCTTGTCGCAACTCCATCAATGTTCACTCCACACACTACAGGACTATCAGATGAGACCAGTTGTCTTATCGCAACTCCATCAATGTTCACTCCACACACTACAGCACTATCATGGTGAGACCAGTTGTCTTATCGCAACTCCATCAATGTTCACTCCACACACTACAGGACTATCAGGGTGAGACCAGTTGTCTTATCGCAACTCCATCAATGTTCACTCCACACACTACAGGACTATCAGGGTGAGACCAGTTGTCTTATCGCAACTCCATCAATGTTCACTCCACACACTACAGCACTATCATGGTGAGACCAGTTGTCTTATCACAACTCCATCAATGTTCACTCCACACACTACAGCACTATCATGGTGAGACCAGTTGTCTTATCGGAACTCCATCAATGTTCACTCCACACACTACAGCACTATCATGGTGAGACCAGTTGTCTTATCGGAACTCCATCAATGTTCACTCCACACACTACAGGACTATCATGGTGAGACCAGTTGTCTTATCGCAACTCCATCAATGTTCACTCCACACACTACAGGACTATCATGGTGAGACCAGTTGTCTTATCGCAACTCCATCAATGTTCACTCCACACACTACAGGACTATCATGGTGAGACCAGTTGTCTTATCGCAACTCCATCAATGTTCACTCCACACACTACAGCACTATCATGGTGAGACCAGTTGTCTTATCGCAACTCCATCAATGTTCACTCCACACACTACAGCACTATCATGGTGAGACCAGTTGTCTTATCGCAACTCCATCAATGTTCACTCCACACACTACAGCACTATCATGGTGAGACCAGTTGTCTTATCGCAACTCCATCAATGTTCACTCCACACACTACAGCACTATCATGGTGAGACCAGTTGTCTTATCGCAACTCCATCAATGTTCACTCCACACACTACAGGACTATCATGGTGAGACCAGTTGACTTATCGCAACTCCATCAATGTTCACTCCACACACTACAGGACTATCAAGGTGAGACCAGTTGTCTTATCACAACTCCATCAATGTTCACTCCACACACTACAGCACTATCATGGTGAGACCAGTTGTCTTATCGCAACTCCATCAATATTCACTCCACACACTACAGGACTATCATGATGAGACCAGTTGACTTATCGCAACTCCATCAATGTTCACTCCACACACTACAGGACTATCATGGTGAGACCAGTTGTCTTATCGCAACTCCATCAATGTTCACTCCACACACTACAGGACTATCATGGTGAGACCAGTTGTCTTATCGCAACTCCATCAATGTTCACTCCACACACTACAGGACTATTATGGTGAGACCAGTTGTCTTATCAGTGTTCATGGTACTTGATCACTCTAGAACACCTCTTCTTGTAAATACACATCAGAGCACAGTTTTACATTCGAATCGATCTTAGTGTTAAGATCATCTTAAGTGCATAGCTACTTTATACACTTACGATGGTCTTAATGCTAAGATTGCTTTGTGGAACGGAGCTCAGGAGAAGAACAAAGTTACTACCAAGTAGGGTTTTTTTGTAGGAGAATTACAGAAAACATTTTACAAGTTACTATTTATTTAATTATTTAATTGGTGTCTGTGTGTGTGTGTCTGTGTGTGTGTCTGTGTGTGTGTGTGCATGCGTGTGTGTGTGTGTGCATGTTAAACAAAATCAGTACAGAACTTAACATGTGTAAAGCGGGTCGTTGTTAAAACCAGACATTTTTGTTAGTCCCAGGCCTGTCCATGTTAGATGGGTTTCACTGTAGATGTTCATCTCAGTGCAGTGACAAACATTATTGTAAGCGAGACATTTAATTTCACGGCGATGGAGGGGGATTTAACTCAGTTGGTTGAGTCTAAGGTGCTTGTGTCGCAGGATCGAACCACCTCGGTGGATCCGATCCATTCAACTGATTGGGGGTTTTCTTGTTCCAACCAGTTCACCACAACTGGGTAAAGGTCGTGGTATGTGCTGTCCTGTCTCTGGGAAAGTGCATATAAAAGATCCCTTGCTGCATTAGAAGAGATGTAGTGGGTTTTTTCTGATGACTATAAGTCAGAATTACCAAATGTTTGACATCCAATGATTAATGATGATTAATTAATTAATGTGCTCTGGTGGTATCATTAAACAAAACAAACTTTAACTATTTTTAGACCAAACTAGCATGGGAAGCTATTTTTGTCAACTTCCGGCATGGGGTTTGGAGTGCGGATACAATTGTAATTGCTACATGGAGCAATCAAAAATATTGCGTATCCGGACATACATGTATGTGCACACCTTCAATGAAAGCAATAGTTAACCTTTTTTTTTCTATCTGTATCCGGATCCATATCCGTGTATACGTGAACACAGCTTAATTTGTGTTTTAAAGTTTATGGTAGGCGAGGCATCTAATTCCACAGAATTCTTGTTATTGTCTTTCTCAGCAAAACAAACCTTTAATACAATAGTCAGTGATTAATTAATTAATTAATGTGCTCTAGTGGTGTCGTTAAAAAACAACAACTTTAACTTCAAGACTTTAATTCCACAGAATTCCTGTTATTGTTTTTTTTTAACAAAACAAACCTTTAATACAATAGCTGATGATTAATTAATTAATTAATTAATGTGCTCTAGTGGTGTCGTTAAAAAACAACAACTTTAACTTCAAGACTTTAATTCCACAGAATTCCTGTTTTTTGTTTTTTTTAACAAAACAAACCTTTAATACAATAGCTGATAATTAATTAATGTGCTCTAGTGGTGTCGTTAAAAAACAACAACTTTAACTTTAAATCTTTAATTCCATAGAATTCTTGTTATTGTCTTTTGCAGCGAAAAAAAAACCCAAACTGTTTAATACAATAGCCGATGATTCATTAATTAATTTATTAGTGGTGTTGTTAAAAAAGAAAATTAACTTTAACTTTAATTCCACACAATTCTTGTTATTGACTTTTGCAGCAAAAGACAAGTTTGCCCTACTCATTGGTAATTACTCGTACAAGGCTGAGAATTCGCTAAACGCCCCGAAAGAAGATATCAAAACTCTGGCCGAGATTTTCCGCAACCTGCAGTTCAAGGTGGTCTCCCTGTTGAACTTGACGAAGAACGAGATGGTTGCCGCGGTCGAGGAGTTTTGTCGGTTGCTGGACGATGGAGTCTACTGCGTGTTTTATTTCTGCGGTCACGGCTTTGAAGAAACCCGCCAGTGTTACCTCGTGCCGGAAGACGCTCCCACCGGGTTCACCTGGGAGGACTGTGTGTGTGCCGATCAGGTGCTGGAACGGATGCAGAACAGAAACCCGGCCATCTGCTGTATGATCCTCGATATCTGTCGCAGGCAGTACGTGTTATATGGAGAGGCATTTTTATCATCCATTAAAGGCTTTTTTAGGAGATATCGCTGGCACTATAATTTGCGATATTCTCCTAGGAGATATCGCTTGTTTTAGTTATGTCACCGTGCATGTTTCAACGCTAAACCTATCATTAGTGACGTCACACCACTGTTGTTCTGTTAGTTAAAGAGTCTACCGCTGTCAAATATTATGACATTCAACCCACATTGCTGACATTGTTTACAATTGTCGCAAATGAAAAGAATGATAATTGGATGATAAAAAGAATACCCCCCCTCGTGTCATGTGATATCATAATTTATCGGATTTCATACTTTTATCAACTCGTGTTGATAAATTATGATATCACAAGACTAAAAGAATCCTTCATATGTATCCATGTGGGACAGGGCTATTCCACCCGAGGGTACATAATTTGTTGTCAGGGACGAGGCCTGACATCATATTATGTATCCGAGGGTGGAATAGCCCTGTCCCACATGGATACATAATGGAGGATTATTTTTCTCCCATCCAGTAGATGAAAAACAAGCATTTTGGGAAAATGTGAAAAACCTACATTTTTTATTTTTTATCTTACAATAAAATAATCATAACCACTAAAAAGATCGTACCCAAAAATAGTTTATACTAAAAGTATAAACCGAAAATGATAGTATAATTTCATTATGATAGCAGGTTTCCATGTTTTTATGAAATATAAAAAGCATTTCTTGCGTTATTTTGCCGTTTACGTGACGTCACCCAATGTTAATATCAGCTCAAACAATAGAAGTCATGTGGTCATGCAAGACTGATTTATTCCGCATGGGCTGACGTCATGGAATACGCCTGTCTTGCATGGCTAAGGATGGGAGAAATATATATATATATCTATATTTAAATTGTGCTGTGGTGTGTTGAGCTTGGTGGTATTGAAATTTCAGATTCGGTATCGGTATTTTTGTGGTGATTTACCTCAGCATCACTATGGTATTCATTATTGACACAATACCAAAACGATATCTAGCAGTATTTTTGGTATACTCTGCTTTAAATGCATGCCTGAGTTAAGTCTCACCCGCTAATTTCATCTAAATCAAATTAATTCCATACACAAGGCCCGCATCTCTCTCTTCTTTTCAGCTATTTTGCATTCGTCAGATATAATATTATTGTTAGTGCTTTACTAATTGACTGATAACATTTTTCAGTACTGGAATTTCGGTATTTTAAAATTTGCTGCATATGGTAAATCCGTATTGACATGATACCAATACCAAACGGTATATACGGTAAACTGCCCAGCTCTAGTTATAAACAATCATTCCTTTCCTTTAATGATCAGTGTTTAATATATTTTAGAAATGGTAATGTTTCCTATTTCAGAAACCATGTATCATCTAGTTCCATACCAAAGATCATTGAGCCACGCACCACGACCGCAGGCAACACCATTATCTGTTTTGCCACGTACGTTCTCTATCACATTTATTACACGGGCAAGGCCCCGATTTTCTTTTAATAAGTATTATTATTATCTACGTAGTTCAAGATATTCAGGGAAATATAACAAGTATGACCCACATGTGTCATAATGATTTCATGTGCACAACTAATGATGTAATTTTGTGAAGCGACGTCATAACTTAATGCAGGTTCCCCAGTCTTATATCTGTGTAAACGCTTATCAAAATGTCATTTCGGAAAATGACGTCATTTCTTCGTCTCTTTTTCAGTTATGTTTGAAACATTTTGACGTTTGGTCAAAAAACGTTGTTATTCATAAAAAATTTCTTATTAATAAAAATAATATTTTGGATAATGTGGATAATAAAGAAATGATTACACTCGGGTGTAAATCGTACTGATTTTATGAAACTTTTATCAGGATTCATGTATTGCCCTCGCTCTCACTTGTGTAATACAATAATTCTGACATTCGTTTCGTAAAATCTGTGCGACACACAAACTCGTGTAATAATCTCCATTTATTATGTTATTTTGTCACCAGTCTTTTTAGGCCTCAAAAATGATGTTATGTTATGTGCAATTTAGTTTTTAAAAAATTAAAAATCTCAATATATAAACAGGAATTCCACACAATTAAATGTCTTGCCTACTTGAATAATTATGTGAAATTGTCTTCTTTTCAAGATATGCAATGTCATGTGGTTTGTTCCAGAGTAACAATTTTATGCACTTATTCTTCTTCTTTTTTACTTTTTGGTTTTCAGAAGTGCCGGGTGTGCTGCTTTCGAGCAGCCTCAGTGTGGAATTCTGGTCTATTTCCTGCAGCGCCATCTGTCGAAGCCGATCGGTATTGAGGAAGTGTTTGCTTTAGTTCGGTCAGGTATGGCATACAAGCTTTACATTATCTGATGTGTTTAATACAGATTATTACAGTCAGGTATGGCATACAAGCTTTACATTATATGATGTGTTTAATACAGATTATTACAGTCAGATATGGCATACAAGCTTTACATTATATGATGTGTTTAATACAGATTATTACAGTCAGGTATGGCATACAAGCTTTACATTATATGATGTGTTTAATACAGATTATTACAGTCAGGTATGGCATACAAGCTTTACATTATATGATGTGTTTAATACAGATTATTACAGTCAGGTGCGATATACCAGCTTTACATTATCTGATGTGTTTAATACAGATTATTACAGTCAGGTGCGACATACCAGCTTTTCTTTATCTGATGTGTTTAATACAGATTATTACAGTCAGATGCGACATACCAGCTTTACGTTATATGATGTGTTTAATACAGATTATTACAGTCAGAAATGGTATACAAGCTTTACATTATCTGATGTGTTTAATACAGATAATTACAGTCAGGTAGGGTATAACAGCTTTACGTTATCTGATGTGTTTAATACAGATTATTACAGTCAGGTACGGTATACCAGCTTTACATTATCTGATGTGTTTAATACAGATTATTACAGTCAGGTATGGTATACCAGCTTTACATTATCTGATGTGTTTAATACAGATTATTACAGTCAGGTGCAACATACCAACTTTACGTTATCTGATGTGTTTAATACAGATTATTACATTCAGGTGCGACATACATATAGAATACTATACAAGTTTTCACTAGATATCATTTTTACGAAACAAGTGAACTTCCCAAACGTATCTGACCGAACGAAAGTGAGGTCAGATACATTTGGGAAGTTCACGAGTTTCGTAAAAATGATATGTAGCGAAAATGAGTGTGGTATTTTATTTATTACCCTCCTTTAAATCACGCAAATTATGAAAAATAAATAAATCAATCAATCAGTTTTGTAGCCTATTTCAAGACCGGATGTTGATTTGCATAACTAGCCGGTGCACGACTACGTACCGCCGCATTGAGAAATAGTTCGTTGTACTTCCGCTACTTCTCCGTGACGTTTTCAGGGGAGTGGTGTAGACGTACTTCCCGATAAATTTCCATCGGGTTTGATTTTTTAATTTAAAGAAACCTGTAAGGTACATGCATCAATATATGTTTATTTTCATATTGGGTGAAAAATGGGTAAAACTAATGCATAATTCCATATTTTAACAAAATGCCCCCAAGAAACAAATGTTCCTGTTACCCCACTGGCACTGGTTATGCTAATAATGATGAATTCACAAATCACAACTGACAATAACAATTTGTTGACCAAAAATCCAACCAATAAGAGAATAACAAGTGTTTTTGCAGTTAAAAACGTGTAGCTTGCAAAAGCAGCTGAGTTCACGGGAAAACTAAAGTTATAACTTTAAGGTCGACGACAGTCACTTTTCGCTCCCTTGTTTTGGCTTTCTTTGTACACAATAAATATAGCATATCTTACTGTAATTTCACTTAAAATCCATATTTCGTAAAATGTACAATTTTTCAATCACAGAATTTTCTTCAAACACATTCAGGTGCTTCAGTAATGTTCGAAAAAAAAAATCATTAGGAATTTTGCACTGGATTTTTTCCAGCATTCTTAAAACGGAAACGTCATGTACCCAGTTTGTGGTTATTGTAAGGAGGTGCAAAATGATGTCATTGGAATTCTGACATCATTCAAATTCAAAATTAGCTATATTATTACAATGCATCGCCACATTAAAATAAAAACTGTTCTACTAACCTTGACCCCTGTTAAATTTCTACAACAAGCAAACAACGCTGTTTACAGGTCGGTATATTTTACTTTTTCATAATTCTACAAAAAATATTAAGTTTAAAAAAATAAAAAACTACCATATCATATGAAAAAAATTAAAGTTGGATATGTTTCATTTATTGTGTACAAAGCCAAAACAAGGGTCCAAAAAATGACTGTCGTAGACCTTAATAATGTTGAATTCACAAATCACAACTGACAATAACAATTTGTAGACAAAAAATCCACATAATAAATAAAATGAATATGTTTAATTATTGTTCTATTCATTCTTTTATTTTTATTTTTTATTTTAAAATATTTCTCGCGCGGTCCAGTTTACATCAACTTTTAATGAATGACATTTGTAGTAAAAGTTGTGGATGTTACTGACCTTGACATTAATTATGAATGAAAAAAATAGTCCAACCAATCGAAATTAACTCTGTTCCCTGTTGACAAATCAAAATACAGTTTGTAATACGCACCTGGTGGTGCGTACGAAATTTGTACGACACCGCTATATCTTCACCAGGAGGGTAATAACAGCTTTTCTTTATCTGATGTGTTTAATACAGATTATTACAGTCAGGTGCGACATACCAGCTTTACGTTATCTGATGTGTTTAATACAGATTATTACAGTCAGGTGCGACATACCAGCTTTACGTTATCTGATGTGTTTAATACAGATTATTACAGTCAGGTGCAACATACCAGCTTTTCTTTATCTGATGTGTTTAATACAGATTATTACAGTCAGGTAGGGTATACCAGCTTTACGTTATCTGATGTGTTTAATACAGATTATTACAGTCAGGTAGGGCATACCAGCTTTACATTATCTGATGTGTTTAATACAGATTATTACAGTCAGGTAGGGTATACCAGCTTTACATTATCTGATGTGTTTAATACAGATTATTACAGTCAGGTGCAACATACCAGCTTTACGTTATCTGATGTGTTTAATACAGATTATTACAGTCAGGTGCAACATACCAGCTTTACATTATCTGATGTGTTTAATACAGATTATTACAGTCAGGTGCAACATACCAGCTTTATGTTATTTGATGTGTTTAATACAGATTATTACAGTCAGGTGCAACATACCAGCTTTATGTTATTTGATGTGTTTAATACAGATTATTACAGTCAGGTATGGCATACAAGCTTTACGTTATTTGATGTGTTTAATACAGATTATTACAGTCAGGTGCGACATACCAGTTTTTCTTTATCTGATGTGTTTAATACAGATTATTACAGTCAGGTGCGACATACCAGCTTTTCTTTATCTGATGTGTTTAATACAGATTATTACAGTCAGGTGCGACATACAAGCTTTACGTTATTTGATGTGTTTAATACAGATTATTACAGTCAGGTGCGACATACCAGCTTTACGTTATCTGATGTGTTTAATACAGATTATTACAGTCAGGTGCGACATACCAGCTTTACGTTATCTGATGTGTTTAATACAGATTATTACAGTCAGGTGCGACATACCAGCTTTACGTTATCTGATGTGTTTAATACAGATTATTACAGTCAGGTGCGACATACCAGCTTTACATTATATGATGTGTTTAATACAGATTATTACAGTCAGGTAGGGTATACAAGCTTTACGTTATCTGATGTGTTTAATACAGATTATTACAGTCAGGTAGGGTATACCAGCTTTACATTATCTGATGTGTTTAATACAGATTATTACAGTCAGGTGCGACATACCAGCTTTACGTTATCTGATGTGTTTAATACAGATTATTACAGTCAGGTGCAACATACCAGCTTTACATTATCTGATGTGTTTAATACAGATTATTACAGTCCGGTGCGACATACCAGCTTTACGTTGTCTGATGTGTTTAATACAGATTATTACAGTCAGGTATGGTATACCAGCTTTACGTTATCTGATGTGTTTAATACAGATTATTACAGTCAGGTGCGACATACCAGCTTTACATTATCTGATGTGTTTAATACAGATTATTACAGTCAGGTATGGTATACCAGCTTTACGTTATCTGATGTGTTTAATACAGATTATTACAGTCAGGTGCGACATACCAGCTTTACATTATCTGATGTGTTTAATACAGATTATTACAGTCAGGTATGGTATACCAGCTTTACATTATCTGATGTGTTTAATACAGATTATTACAGTCAGGTAGGGTATACCAGCTTTACGTTATCTGATGTGTTTAATACAGATTATTACAGTCAGGTAGGGTATACCAGCTTTACATTATCTGATGTGTTTAATACAGATTATTACAGTCAGGTATGGTATACCAGCTTTACATTATCTGATGTGTTTAATACAGATTATTACAGTCAGGTGCGACATACCAGCTTTACATTATCTGATGTGTTTAATACAGATTATTACAGTCAGGTATGGTATACCAGCTTTACATTATCTGATGTGTTTAATACAGATTATTACAGTCAGGTAGGGTATACCAGCTTTACGTTATCTGATGTGTTTAATACAGATTATTACAGTCAGGTAGGGTATACCAGCTTTACGTTATCTGATGTGTTTAATACAGATTATTACAGTCAGGTAGGGTATACCAGCTTTACATTATCTGATGTGTTTAATACAGATTATTACAGTCAGGTAGGGTATACCAGCTTTACATTATCTGATGTGTTTAATACAGATTATTACAGTCAGGTATGGCATAAGAGCTTTACATGTTTGATATCCAGTAGACTGATTAAGTAATCAGTGTGCCCTAGTGGTATCATTAAACAGAACAAATTTTAACTTTTACATTGTGTGGAATTGGTTAGTATTTCCATATACTTACCTTTTATGGCACCCAATAGCCAATGTGAATTTTTGTGTGGTGGGGGGGGTGGGAGTCGTTAAACATTCATTCACTGATGCTAGTTGGGCCTTTGTGGTGTACAAGATAAGGCACTGACTGTTTTTGTTGTTTATCTATACATCCATTATCAGGGATGCAGGGAACATTTGGCTTTGACAGTTTTGTTTAGCAACAGCTGAAAATTGAGTAGAAACTGCTATTTAATGGTTTAGAATTGTATGGTGATCTCTGACTTTGCGTAGCGAAAAACAACACGATACTGAACAAAATGTTCCCTGGGATGTAATTTTTCCATGGATTCACATATTTTAAAACTTTTCTGTCATCATTTGCAATTCATAATCATCCAGCATGTTTCATGAATCAAGTTTGAGTTCAAGACTATTGCTTCACCAAAAGTTTCCAATGCGCAAGCACTGTTATGATTTAAGGCATGCTACAAGCTACATGTACAATTTTTACGAGCTTCACTTTTTCCTCCCAAATGTTTGACATCTAGTAGCAAATGATTAATTAATAAATATGCTTTAATAATGTCATTAAAAAGAACATTTTCTTTTTTATGTGTTTTAAAAAATTAAAAAAACTAAACTTTCTCTGGATTTCACAAAGCGTGAACATTCCTTTCCTTTCAGACATGACCAAGAATGACCGCTACAAGGGTAAACAGATTCCTGAGGTACGGACCAACCTGACACAGCCGCTTCGCTCGCTGGCAGACAGGATCAAGTACCAGGGGGGAGGAACGCAGGCGTTTCTACGACGACAGTTTCTGTGGGAAGCAGCACACCGTAAGTGGATATTAATTGTGAACATGGTGACCACATTTAAAACCTCAAGCACCTGTCCTGGGCCCCAGCCCATGAAGCACAAAGGTCATCTAAAGTTTGTTTTGTTTAACGACACCACTAGAAGCATATTGATTTTTTATTAATCATTGGCTATTGGATGTCAAACATTTGGTATTTTTGACATATAGTCTTAGAAAGAAAACCCGCTACATTTTTTTATTTGTAGCAAGGGATCTTTTATTATTATGCACCATCCCACAGACAGGATAGCACATACCACTGCCTTTGATATGCCAGTCGTGGTGCACTTACACGGACGAGAAATAACCTAATAGGCTCACCGACGGGAATTGATCCCAGGTCAACTGCACATGAAGCGCTTTACCACTGGGCTACTGCCTTTACTATACCAATTGTGGTGCACTGGCTGGAGTGATAAATAGTCCAATGGGCCCATTGATGGGGATCGATCCCAAACCTACGGCGCATCAAGTGAGCACTTTACGACCGGGCTATGGCCTGCCCCAAGATTATCAAAGTGCATAAAGTTAGGTGATATTAGCTCTAAGATCGCTTCATGGAATGGGGCTCTAGACTGATGCAAGCTACCTCGGTTGTTTGTTCAAGCATATTGCTGACGTCTCGTGGCTCATTATGACATCGTTAAAGTTTACCTGTGACGTAGATCACTTGCTGACGCAGTTCTTAGAAAAATAAAATGTAGTAGGTCTCGACATCTGCTTGCTTCTGCGTTGTGGCTTGTTTGCAGTTGGTTTGTAATAAATAAAATACTACACTAGCTTGTCTGTAACACCATTTTTATGAAACTCGTGAACAATGTTGATATATGACTCACTTTCACTCGTCAGATACAAAAACTTCACTCGTTTCATAAAAATGGTATGACAGGCAAGCTCGTTTAGTATTCTATATATATATAGCAGTATAATATACTAGTGGAAAAAAGTAACTGTGTATGGTTATCATGTTGATAAAAACATAATTTCAAGACATAAAACGATAAAATTATCATATAGCATTATTTATTAGGCAATTAAGCAAAACGTCAATTCATTTAAAATGTCACAGCATCCGTCATTTCATCGGTATTGGGGATGAAAGACATGGGGGGTAAAAAAACAGTTCACAAAGTTAATAGCGCGTATGGCCACCATTTGCGTCGATGCAGGCCTGGCACCATCGCCTCATAGAGCCTACCAAATTGTTGAAGAATGCCTGGGGAATGCCGTTCCAGATCTGTACTAACGTCTGACCAAGCGCTCTCAACGTCAGCGGCTGGTTAGGCAGTGCACGTACACGACGTTGCATCTCATCCCAGACGTGCTCGATTGGTGCAAGATCGGGTGAGACCGCAGGCCACTGCAACACATCGATGTTCTGCTGTGCTAGAAAATCCATTACCACCCGGGCGACGTGAGGTCTAGCATTGTCATGCTGAAGCGTGATGTGACGTTGCTGTCCTTGCACAAATGGGATGACGTGAGCCTGAATAATGTCATCACGGTAGCGTACAGCGTTCAAATTGCCATTGATGACCACAAGAGGTGTTCATCCAGTTGACGTGATGCCACCCCAAACCATGACACTGCCTCTGCCAAATGCACGTCGCTCCACAACACAGGCGTCACTAAAACGTTCTCCAACACGACGATACACTCTTGGCCGTCACTGCTGTCCAAGTGAAACCTGGACTCGTCCGTAAACAGTATACCCGCCCAGTCACGGCGATTAAAGTGCAAGTGTCTTCTACACCAAGCCAAACATGCTACACGATGACGTCTTAGCAAAACTAAACGGACAGCCGGGCGTCGCGGACGGATACCATGTTCACGTAATCGATTCCGTACAGTTCTGGGATTAATGGCACGCAATCCAGGAATGGTCCGCGCTGTCAGACTTGCCGTTTGGAATCGATTCCTGAGGTGCACGAGTCTGATGTGGTTGTCCTGCTGTCGTGACGTCACGCGTGGACGGCCCGCACGTTGTTGGTCTCTGACATTACCAACATGTTGATAACGTCTCCACAAAGCCTGAATACTGTTTATGTGTACACCAAATTGCGTAGCGACAGCGCGATGGCGCATACCAGCCTGGATCATGCCAATTGCGCGAAGGCGGTCATTTTCGTTTAGCCTGGGCATTGCTCTGCTACAATTTTCAACAGAAATAACCTGCTTTTCTGTACCCCCGGTTGGCATGCAATGACCCGACAGTTGAAAAGTCGACAAAAACGTGAAAAGTAACATGTTGGGAGAAAAAAATGGGAAAAATATGTTCATGTCCCAGAAGCAAAACTGCGCGTGCAAATACGGCATTGACCCAGCTATTGTGTGGCGGTGCGTTCACTGGTAACATGTACAAAACATCAGGCTAAAATATTGAGTAGTTTTATTTTCATCCGATTTTTTAGGTTACACAGTTACTTTTTTCCACTAGTATAACTACTGAAGTGAACAGGTAAATATTACCGTGACAGTGTTATCAAGTTAGTTTAACAACACAGAGTATGCGCATCAGCCATTTCCTGTCAGTATGAGTTTCGAGTAAACAAGGATGTATATAAATTTATTTTGATAATGAAATTGAACAAAAGAAAGTACAGTCAAACTTGTCCTAGTGGCCACCTGTAATCAATGGTCACTTGCTGTAAGTGGACACTTTTTTTCCCTCCCAACAATTTCTTAATGTAAATAGTAAGCGGTCACCTGTCTAACACCACCACCAAAATCGGATCCAAATCACTAAAATACTGGTATTAACTGGCTACAGTACATGTTTACTATTATATTAAAGGGATATTTTAGTAAATGTGACAAGATGCAGCAAATAACCGATCTTCACACCTTCATGAATACTAGTACCCATTCAGTCCCGACATCTCTACTGTGTATCAATTAAGAAAGCATGACTGGAATGCATCTACATCTAATTGCCTCTGGGTAGGCTAAGTTTGACATTTGTATATTCATCTTCTATGACAATACACTGCATCAAATAGGAATTAAATAAGTATAAATGGGAAAGGAAACAAACTTGTTGAGAACGGTTAAATTAATACCTTCCAGTTAAGTACATTATTTCTGAAGGAGACGGCATGTCGAAAGATGATTTATAGTTAACTGTGGAGCACACATCCGTTAATTAGTAATACATACAGTAAAAAATAAACAACAAACAACAACAAATTGGCAACCTGTAATCAGCGGCCACTTGTCTTAAGCTTTCACTTTTCTCTACTCCCTTGTGTGACCACTTAAGACAGGTTTGATTGTATTATATGCAGCAGTGTATTTACCGTCATTGTTTGTGTGTTTCAGGTCGACCTCAAGCGAGCACTCAACTCACTGAGCTACATCCCTCCCCTGATTGAAAGAGAGTATTATATGCAGCAGTGTATTTACCATGGTTGTTTGTGTGTTTCAGGTCGACCTCTAACCCGCACCATCGAGGTGAAACCCCTGATCGAAAGAGAGTATTATACGCAGCAGTGTATTTACCGTCATTGTTTGTGTGTTTCAGGTCGACCTCAAGCAAGCACTCAACTCACTGAGCTACATCCCTCCCCTGATTGAAAGAGAGTATTATATGCAGCAGTGTATTTACCATTGTTGTTTGTGTGTTTCAGGTCGACCTCCGACCCGCACCATCGAGGTGAAACCCCTGATCGAAAGAGAGTATTATACACAGCAGTGTATTTACCATTGTTGTTTGTGTGTTTCAGGTCGACCTCTAACCCGCAACATCGAGGTGAAACCCCTGATCTAGAGAGAGTATTATATGCAGCAGTGTATTTACCACTGTTGTGTGTGTGTTTCAGGTCGACCTCCGACCCGCACCATCGAGGTGAAACCCCTGATCGAGAGAGAGTATTATACGCAGCAGTGTATTTACCACTGTTGTCTGTGTGTTTCAGGTCGACCTCCGACCCGCACCATCGAGGTGAAACCCCTGATCGAAAGAGAGTATTATACGCAGCAGTGTATTTACCATTGTTGTCTGTGTGTTTCAGGTCGACCTCCGACCCGCACCATCGAGGTGAAACCCCATGAGCTGGGTATCGAGCTGGAGCTGGACTTCCAGTCGGAGTTCTCTAACGTCTTGCACATCTTCGTCACCGTCAAGAAGAAAGACAAACTGTCCGAGTGCAGCGCCTGGGTCGCCAAGATACCAAATGTAAGGATGGAAATTAATACAGCATTAATTAGAGTCACAGAAGTCCAAATAGAACGTATACAGTGGTAACGTCACCAAACGTAAGCATCGCAGCGATGGAAATTAATACAGCATTAATTAGAGTCACAGAAGTCCAAATAGAACGTATACAGTGGTAACGTCACCAAACGTAAGCATCGCAGCGATGGAAATTAATACAGCATTAATTATAGTCACAGAAGTCCAAATAGAATGTATACAGTGGTAATGTCACCAAACATAAGCATCGCAGCGATGGAACTTAATACAGCATTAATTATAGTCACAGAAGTCCAAATAGAACGTATACAGTGGTAACGTCACCAAACGTAAGCATCGCAGCGATGGAAATTAATACAGCATTAATTATAGTCACAGAAGTCCAAATAGAATGTATACAGTGGTAACGTCACCAAACGCATCGCAGCGATGGAAATTAATACAGCATTAATTATAGTCCCAGAAGTCTACATTGAAAGTTTTACTTTCCATGCAGTGGTAACGTCACTACCAGTCTCGGTGGTGTCGTGGTTAAGCCATCGGACATAAGGCTGGTAGGTACAGGGTTTGCAGCCCGGTACTGGCTCCCACCCATATCGAGTTTTAACGACTCAATTGGTAAGTGTAAGACCACTACACACTCTTCTCTCTCACTAACAACTAACCCACTGTCCTGAACAGACAGCCTAGATAGCTGAGGTGTGTGCCAAGGACAGCATGCTTGAACCTTAATTGGATATAAGCATAAAAATTATTTGAAAGCAGCTCATTCATTTAGGGAAGGAATAGGGGTGAGGTCTAACTTAGAGGTAAAGAGCGTATCCGAGGTATGAATGGTCACAGGATCGATCAACCTCTGTAGACTTGGGTGTGACTGTTACATCGAAGGTTGTGGTATGTAGTGTTTTTATCTTTGGAAAAGTGCATATAAAAGGTTGATAGTTGCTTCATCGGTAGAGTAGACTAGGTAAAAACATAGGGTTCTGTCTCTTCCCCTCTCTCTCTTCCTCCCTCTCTCCCCCCCTCTTCCCCCCCCCCCAAAACAATCTCTCGCTTTGTCGTGAGAAATCTCTCTCTCTCTCTCTCTCTCTCTTTAACATTCATTCATTCACTCACTCGTTCGTTCGTTCACTCACTCACTCACTCACTCACTCACTCACTCACTCATTCACTCATTCACTCGTGTATTCCTTGATAATACGGGGCGGGACTTAGCCCAGTGGTACAGCACTCACTCGATGCGCGGTCAGTGTGGGATCGATCCCCCTCAGTGGGCCCATTGGGCTATTTCTCATTCCAGCCAATGCACCACCACTGGTATATCAAAGGCTGTGGTATGTACTATCCTGTCTGTGGGATGTTGCATATAAAAAATCCCTTGCTGCTAATTGAAAAGAGTAGCCCATGAAGTGGCAACAGCGGGTTACCTCGCTCAATATCTGTGTGGTCTGTAACCAATGTCTGACGCCATATAACCGTAAATAAAATGTGTTGAGTGCATCGTTAAATAAAACATTCCTTCCTACCTTCATTGATAATACCGAGTGTTTTGTTTGACAGACGTTGTCGATCATGGACCAACCCTGTTTCGTCTCCAGTCCAGACTGCCCGTTCAAGAAGACGAAGAACATTATCCAGGACATTCAGAAGTTGAAGGTGAGTTCTGCTCACTAGAGGGGCTAAAGGTCGTGACAAACGAAAATTAGTTCACGTGTGACATACATTTGATAATAACTGGTAATCCGTTTATTATCCTCTGTATCTTTCCCTAATGAAAGATAGTTTAAATGATGTCTTATATGCAGTGTTTTAGTTCTTTGACATCACAGTATGCAAGACAATACAAAATTACTTTTTCATTCAATAGTGTGGTGATAATGTAAAAAAAAAAAAAAATAATAATAATTTAGTTTTTTAATTAATTTTTAAAGGATTTAGTTTTTTGTTAATTTGCATTGAGATAAATATCTATGCCTGGAGTTGGCGACCACATTGAATAAGTTTATGGGATGATGATGTGAAAATTTGTATTGACTTTTTTTATTCTTATTTTTTAAAGGGTTTTGTTTGTTTTTATTATCTATGCCTGCAATTGTCAGCGACATTGAATACGTTTATGGTAGGCAAGACATTGAATACGTTTATGGTAGGCAAGACATTGAATACGTTTATGGTAGGCAAGACATTGAATATGTTTATGGTAGGCAAGACATTGAATACGTTTATGGTAGGCAAGACATTGAATACGTTTATGGTAGGCAAGACATTGAATACGTTTATGGTAGGCAAGACATTGAATTCTGGGGTTGGGCAGGATGTAGCCCTGATGTAAAGTGCTTGCTTGTTGCACTGTCAATATAGAATTTATCCTCATTAGTGGGCCAATTGGGCTATTTCTCATTCCAGTCAGTGCACTATGACTGGTATATCAAAGGTTGTGGTATGTACTATCCCGTTTCTAGGGTGATGCGTATAAAAGATCCCTTGCTACTAATGAAAAAATGTAGCAGGTTTCCTTTCTAAGACTATATGTTAAAATTAACAAATGTTTAACATCCAATAGCTGATTGTTAATAAATTAATGTGCTCTAGTGGTGTCGTTAAACAAAACAAACCCTCTAAGACTATAATGTTAAAATGACCAAATGTTTTACACCCAATATCCGATGATTAATAAATCATTGTGCTCTAGTGGTGTCGTTAAATGAACTTTAATTGTGCGGAATTGTTGTGTGTTTCAGGACAGCATGGTGGTGACGATCGCCGTGCGGTACAGACGGACAGACAGCCGACAGGAGGAGATAATCGACTGCGAGACGGTCGATCTTGGATTTCCTCTCATTGCCGAACTCAAGTTGTGGCAGCCGCGCACACTGTCCGCGTCAGGGCACCCCGTCGAGCAGATGGAAGACTTATCGTTGTGATCATCTAGCATTTATCATCAGTATCGGGGACATAACATAGTCGTGAATTTATCATCAGTATTGGGGACATACATGTAACACAGTCGTGAGTTTATCATCAGTATCAGGGACGTAACATAGTCAGAAATTTATCATCAGTATCGGGAAACATAACATAGTCAAGAATTTATCATCAGTATCGGGGACATAACACAGTCATGAATTTATTATCAGTATCGGGAAACATAACACAGTTGTGAATTTATCATCAGTATCGGGGACATAACACAGTAATGAATTTATCATCAGTATTTGGGACATAACATAGTCGTGAATTTATCATCAGTATCGGGGAAACAATGGATGGAAGACTTGTTGTGATCAGGTCTCCTTTCACCTGTGCGGGAGACAGTTTCTCCTGTTAAATGACATTTTAGTAAGCATAAAAAAAATCGATCCTCTTTTGTCAAAATAACAGAAGGGAAGTAACTCTGCCTTTTTTTTCTCATTTGGAAAATGTCGACTACTTTCAGTTTCCGAGAATGTAATAGGCCGATTGTCCCGACTGTTTAACCTTTGCCGAAGTGAGAATTGTGGGATAGCCTATTTATATTGTTAAAAAAGCACATGGAGTTTATAAAATGACGTGTTATTATAATGTTGTTGTCATCGTAATGGCATGAAGCGTGTTGCCGCTAATTCAACAGGCAGTGTATTGACATTCAGTGTTGCCATATAAAAAACAAAAAAGAATCCAATTTAGTTCTAATAACACCTCTGAATTGTAAAATGTCTTAACACTAGATCATAATGCAACTATGACGAATCTGAACTGCCAGACTCCCGGTTGACACGATACACACGATGCATGTTAAAATCATTTGTCACAGCAAGTAACGAAAATACCATTACTGTATAAACATACGTGTCAGTTAATTTTCAGTATGTTTGGACGGTAAAACAGTGGTGATATTTACACATCAGTTATTTTTGACAATTAAAAAATGTTGTGTTTGACATTGATCATAAAGTTATTCGGAAATGGGTATAATTCCGGTATAACACGATGTCCGTAATGAATTTTACTTATGATTAATGAAAATACAATGTTTATTGCATATTCATGATTTTAAATAAGTACCACGCCACCGTTCCTCATTATCAGTAAAAACTGAATATTAATTTATATAATTTATATCAAATTTGTTTTTGGTACTTAGGTACACTAACCACAAATGATAACGCAACCTGTAAGGCTGTAAGTCTACTACCGTAAATGTACTAATTAATTTATTTTTTTCTTGTTCAGGTTCTTAACATTTTTGGATAAAATATATATATTTTTTAAATATTTTAAATCATAATATTTAAACTTTAATGCCAAGATCTAGAAGTATATATGACATTATAAAGTATTCATATAACTCGTAATACATGTTTTTTTTTTAAATCTTTTGATCATCGGTAAATTGTGGACATTAAAAAAGTCTCCTGCTTTTTAACACACACAGTCCTGCTTTCTCACACACACAGTCCTGCTTTCTCAACACATCAGTCAACACACACCTCCTGCTTTCTCAACACACGTCCTGCTTTCTCAACACACACCTCCTGCTTTCTCAACACACACCTCCTGCTTTCTCTTGACTAAAGGTTGACAGGTCTGACAGTATCGGGAAACATAACAGTCAAGAATTTATCATCAGTATCGGGAAACATAACATAGTCGTGAATTTATCATCAGTATCGGGAAACATAACATAGTCGTGAATTTATCATCAGTATCGGGGACATAACATAGTCGTGAATTTATCATCAGTATCGGGAAACATAACATAGTCGTGAATTTATCATCAGTATCGGGAAACATAACATAGTCGTGAATTTATCATCAGTATCGGGGACATAACACAGTAATGAATTTATCATCAGTATCGGGGACATAACAGTAATGAATTTATTTTCAGTATCGGGGACATAACACAGTAATGAATTTATCATCAGTATCGGGGACATAACACAGTAATGAATTTATCATCAGTATCGGGGACATAACACAGTAATGAATTTATCATCAGTATTTGGGACATAACATAGTCGTTTATCATCATATTATCATAACAGTATCGGGAATTTATCATCAGTATCGGGGAAACAATGGATGGAAGACTTGTTGTGATCAGGTCTCACTACACAGATCACTTCCGGGTGAGAGTTCATTGATCCTAATTGTGTCACATGTTAGCTTCTTTGTATGTTCCCGATATCAGAACTACCAACAAGGTCATACATTACCATATAGTGGCTGCTTGTTTGTATGTTCCCGATATCAGAACTACCAACAAGGTCATACATTACCATATAGTGGCTGCTTGTTTGATGGCCATCTATTGTGTGGATCACCAACGAGTAACAATGTGATATGAAGTTTTATTGGATGGTATGGTGCATCTATCTTTTGGTGTATTGGTTAGAGTTTATAAGTTACACGGCTCTAGTATAGCTTTTCAGGGTGTAAATGACCCAAATTATCAAACTGACTTCAAACCAAGTTTGACAAAATCAGTCACTAGACTTTAAGGTCTCACTACACAGATCACTTCCGGGTGAGAGTTCATTGATCACGGTCCACTATAGTTCCTAATTGTGACACATGTTATGGTTCACATATTCACTTCTAGGAAATGGTGAAGAATTAAAACAATAAGTATGTTTAATGGTAAGCCTTCTGGCTGTATTTTGCCCATGTCATTTTGTAGTATCGTGCATCACCTTTTGGGAACACAGCAAGTAATGAAATGATCAACTGTTATCGGGGACTACTAATGCGGTCACAAAAAACAGACGGAAATGTTCTCATTTTGTAGTGAAAATAAATGCTTATATAATGTACAGTTCGCAATGAATGTTGTTGGTGCCATCGAGTATCGTTCTAGGGACAATCTTCGCTTGAAGTTGGGCAGTTTAACATGGGTTTCAATGGCAGATGACATCTGTGTAGTGTGACCTCAGCTAGCATAATTTATTATCAGTATCGGGGACATAACACAGTCATGAATTTATCATCAGTATCGGGGACATAACACAGTCATGAATTTATCATCAGTATCGGGGACATAACACAGTAATGAATTTATCATCAGTATCTGGGACATAACATAGTCGTGAATTTATCATCAGTATCTGGGACATAACATAGTCATGAATTTATCATCAGTGTCTTGAAAATAACATTTGCAGGAGATATTCACTGAGTTTGATCATCTAGCAATTATCATCAATATCGGAAAACATAACACAGTCGTGAATTTATCATTAATATCGGGGAAATAACATTGGCGGGGGTCGGGGTTCATTGAGTATGATCATCTAGCATTTATCGTCAGTATCAGGATAATGACAAGTGTTTTTCCAACAAATTTGGCAAGGCATGGTAGACTGAATCTTTTCCCTTTTCAGGGCACTTGTTTTCCTTAAAGGCAAAAAAATTAAAGGATATAAATATAGATGTAACTAAAGAAGGGCAAAATATATAACAGGTATATTTTATTAATTAATAATACACTTTCTGGGTGTTTTTGTAAAGGCAATTTTAGCATTAATTATTGAAAAAGGCTTGTTTAATCTGAAGGCAGCATGGCACTGATTAAGGCAAGATGGCGTTAGGCCATTGAGGCATGGTGCCGCACCATGCTAAAACAAGCTAGGGAAAAACACTAATAACATTTGCGGGTGGGGGTGAGGGGGGTCACTGAGTTTGATCATCTAACATTTGTCATCAGTATCGGTAACATTACACAGTCGGGGATTTTCCACCAAGTCTGGTTAACAAGCATCTGAGTCACAGAATCAGGAACATTTACCTTAGTTATAGACACCCATTAGAATGTATTTTTCGTGTTGGGGTGTTGTTAATCGCTTTTGCGATTTGTTTTACCTTCATGTTCGCATTCACTTGGTGGAAAAGCCTTCTAACTGGTGTACCATAGCTACAGTCCTGCCACATCACATTATAACCATTTTTGACCAATACAAATATAACTACATTTTTAATATTTTTTACGATATACCACCAGAATTGTACAATTATGTAATATGGATATTTTAGGATTCTATTTAAAATATTACATACCAGAATTGTAAAATAATGTAATGTGGATATCTTGGGATTCCATTTCAAGTCTTTTGTTTTGAAACCAAAGATCTGAGTTTTGTGGAAGCATACAATGTAGAATCCTGCTATCAGTTAAAATTAGCTACAAGTCTGCCTCCATGTTTTCCAAAACTAAACAGTTGAGTAGTCTGTAACAGTTAACATGAGCTACCTTCATATAACATACAAGTCTGCCTCCATGTTTTCCAGAACTAAACAGTTGAGTAGCCTGTAACAGTTAACATCAGCTACCTTCATATAACATACAAGTCTGCCTCCATGTTTTCCAGAACTAAACAGTTGAGTAGTCTGTAACAGTTAACATGAGCTACCTTCATATAACATACAAGTCTGCCTCCATGTTTTCCAGAACTAAACAGTTGAGTAGTCTGTAACAGTTAACATGAGCTACCTTCATATAACATACAAGTCTGCCTCCATGTTTTCCAGAACTAAACAGTTGAGTAGCCTGTAACAGTTAACATGAGCTACCTTCATATAACATACAAGTCTGCCTCCATGTTTTCCAAAACTAAACAGCTGAGTAGCAACCCACTTCTGAGGAAACATGGAGTTTAATACATTTTTAGTTGTCCTAAAATATTAGTGATTATAGCTAAAGTGTATCAAAGGATGGTGTGTCAGGGTAAGAAATTTAATGTGGATAGTTTATTCTGAATGGTATATTCTAAAATATACTCTTAGATAACGGCTTTAAATATACGTGTGTGTAATGGTGCATTCTTGAAATAAGGTTTTTGTGAATTTATGCTGCTATGGGTCTCAATATAGCTTGGTTTTTGTGAATTTATGCTGCTATGGGTCTCAATATAGCTTGGTTTTTGTGAATTTATGCTGCTATGGGTCTCAATATAGCTCGGTCAGTAGAACATTAGCCTCAGGTGCTAGTATCAAACTCTCCATGGACCTATTCTGTGATTGTTTTTTTTTTCATATCCCAAGCAGTACCCCATGACTACAAAGTCCTTGGTATGTGCTGTCCTTTCTGTAGGAAAGCATATACAAAAGATCTCATTTCTGCTAATGGAAAAATGTAGTAGGATTCCTCTACGACTATATATCAGAATTATCAAATGTTTGAGATCAGTAGCTAATGATTAGTAAATCAGTCTGCTCTAGTGGTGTCGTTAAACTAAACAAACTATTCTGAAACATATTTGCCGAATTCAACTTCAGTTCACATTTGCCAAATGACAAATGAAACCCCAGCAATATTACAGAATAATTCTACTGAAACCTAATTGAAGGCAAAACGAAATGATTAACAGTCATATTTCATATACACATGTAGCTACTGGGCAGGGCCAAAAATAGCATTTATTAATTATTTCTATCTACAGTCAAGATGTTTGTTTATAATATAGGGGTGGGATGTAGCCCAGTAGTAAAGCACTCGCTAGGATCATTCCCCATCGGTGCACCCATTGGGCTATTTCTCCTTCCAGACAGTGCACCACAACTGGTATATCAAAGGCCATGGTATGTGTTATCTTGTCTGTGGGTTGGTGCATATAAAAGATCTGTTGCTACTAATTGAAAAATGTAGCAGGTTTCCTCTCTAAGACTATCAAAACTACCAAATGTTTGACATACAAATCAGAAAACACAGGTTTAATTGACATCTTTGAAAATGTACCAATCCCATCAAAACTCTTTTGCCTATTTAATTTATTATTAATTAGAAACAGTCCACTTTTGTAAGGTAATAGATCACAACATCTTATATGACTAACTCATTTATACTGTTCATATAGTTATGAAAAAAAAAGGAATTGAATTAAATAGTAGCTTCTGTAGCCTACACAAACAAACTCATTACGGACATCAGCGAAGTTGGTAAAATTGTCTTGATTAGTTCATAACTGTTAGCCTACAAAGCTTACGTGAGATCCCAAAAAGTGCAAACCTGAAACTTGCTACTTTGTTTAAAAAAGAAATGAAATATAGACAAAGTTAATTCAAAAGTAGACGGAATAATAAAAAGAAAGAAACAAAATGATAATAGGTATGTAGGAATAGGCCTAGGTCTCGCTTACCACCCAAAAAAGTTTCATTTTTTGTACATCTGTTATTTTTCTTCTTCTTCTTTTTTTATCTGTAATGAATGTATTACATGTTTAACGAGTTATTTAAGAAATACAAAATAATATGAGGGATCTAATTCAATCAGTAGTACACACCTGAGATGCTTGGGTCGTAGTTCTAATTAGACCACCTCCTCAGAACCAGTGGGTTTTTCCCATCCCAACTATCCTAATCATGTTCGTTGTAAATAATAAATAATAATGAAATTCAAGACAAGTTGATTCCTACACGTTTAGCTGCACGTTCGTCAAACCATCTAACACTGAAAACGTATCTATAAATGTGTGCATCAAATGATCTGAATAGTATATATTATAATTAAAAAAATTAAATTGTCTGCATCAGTGTATATGTCATAATTATATTTCTGTTACTGCTCCTGAATTTTTTTAATAACTCCATTCCTAAAAGGGAAAAGAAGTCAGACTGCACTAATGAACCAAACAACATAAAACTTGAAGAAAACATTATTGGTTTATTGGTTAATTTTTGCAACATATGTCTCTGCATTTACATGTACCAATTACTTCATAAATTAATAATGCTTGGTTTTCACTCACCTAAGCGAAGTCTGTGTCGTGGCCTTACACCTACCCACTGAGTCGTTAAGCTCGCGCTGGGTGGGAGCCGGTACCGGGATTTAAACTTAAGTTATGTACTTGTTCAACACTAGATATCAGGGCTAGCTGTAACCTACATTTCAACTACAAAATATCCTAGAATCCAATTTAATCATGTGAACATGTGAAGGGACCATGAATACTACTCCAGTAAAGTACTCTTATAACGAACCGGACGGGACCATGAATACTACTCCAGTAAAGTACTCTTATAACGAACAGGAAGGGACCATGAATACTACTCCAGTAAAGTACTCTTATAACGAACCGGACGGGACCATGAATACTACTCCAGTAAAGTACTCTTATAACGAACAGGAAGGGACCATGAATACTACTCCAGTAAAGTACTCTTATAACGAACCGGACGGGACCATGAATACTACTCCAGTAAAGTACTCTTATAACGAACCGGACGGGACCATGAATACTACTCCAGTAAAGTACTCTTATAAAGAACCGGACGGGACCATGAATACTACTCCAGTAAAGTACTCTTATAACGAACCGGACGGGACCATGAATACTACTCCAGTAAAGTACTCTTATAACGAACCGGAAGGGACCATGAATACTACTCCAGTAAAGTACTCTTATAACGAACCGGACGGGACCATGAATACTACTCCAGTAAAGTACTCTTATAACGAACCGGACGGGACCATGAATACTACTCCAGTAAAGTACTCTTATAACGAACCGGACGGGACCATGATAGTTACTTTGTTATAGCAGTAGTTCATTGTACACATTTGAATAAGTTGGTTATTAATGTATAAATACGGGATTTTATGACCAGTGCGTTTTGAGGTGTACGATTTTTTACTCGCCATGGTTTTTGAAAAGCCAAGGACTGCTGGTTGGAACGAGGAAAAAAAATTGGTTCGATCCGGTGTCGCTAGCACCTCAACCGACTGAGCTATATTGCGCCCTTGGGACTACTAGTGCTCCACAACTGGTTTAACAAGGGCTGTAGTAGTTACTGCATTGTCTGTGGGACTACTAGTGCTCCTCAACTGGTTTAACAAGGGCTGTAGTAGTTACTGCGTTGTCTGTGGGACTACTAGTGCTCCACAACTGGTTTAACAAGGGCTGTAGTAGTTACTGCATTGTCTGTGGGACTACTAGTGCTCCACAACTGGTTTAACAAGGGCTGTAGTAGTTACTGCGTTGTCTGTGGGACTACTAGTGCTCCACAGCTGGTTTAACAAGGGCTGTAGTAGTTACTGCATTGTCTGTGGGACTACTAGTGCTCCACAGCTGGTTTAACAAGGGCTGTAGTAGTTACTGCGTTGTCTGTGGGACTACTAGTGCTCCTCAACTGGTTTAACAAGGGCTGTAGTAGTTACTGCGTTGTCTGTGGGACTACTAGTGCTCCACAGCTGGTTTAACAAGGGCTGTAGTAGTTACTGCATTGTCTGTGGGACTACTAGTGCTCCCCAACTGGTTTAACAAGGGCTGTAGTAGTTACTGCATTGTCTGTGGGACTACTAGTGCTCCTCAACTGGTTTAACAAGGGCTGTAGTAGTTACTGCGTTGTCTGTGGGACTACTAGTGCTCCACAGCTGGTTTAACAAGGGCTGTAGTAGTTACTGCATTGTCTGTGGGACTACTAGTGCTCCTCAACTGGTTTAACAAGGGCTGTAGTAGTTACTGCGTTGTCTGTGGGACTACTAGTGCTCCACAGCTGGTTTAACAAGGGCTGTAGTAGTTCCTGCATTGTCTGTGGGACTACTAGTGCTCCACAACTGGTTTAACAAGGGCTGTAGTAGTTACTGCGTTGTCTGTGGGACTACTAGTGCTCCACAACTGGTTTAACAAGGGCTGTAGTAGTTACTGCATTGTCTGTGGGACTACTAGTGCTCCCCAACTGGTTTAACAAGGGCTGTAGTAGTTACTGCGTTGTCTGTGGGACTACTAGTGCTCCTCAACTGGTTTAACAAGGGCTGTAGTAGTTACTGCGTTGTCTGTGGGACTACTAGTGCTCCACAGCTGGTTTAACAAGGGCTGTAGTAGTTACTGCATTGTCTGTGGGACTACTAGTGCTCCACAGCTGGTTTAACAAGGGCTGTAGTAGTTACTGCGTTGTCTGTGGGACTACTAGTGCTCCACAGCTGGTTTAACAAGGGCTGTAGTAGTTACTGCGTTGTCTGTGGGACTACTAGTGCTCCACAACTGGTTTAACAAGGGCTGTAGTAGTTACTGCGTTGTCTGTGGGACTACTAGTGCTCCACAACTGGTTTAACAAGGGCTGTAGTAGTTACTGCGTTGTCTGTGGGACTACTAGTGCTCCTCAACTGGTTTAACAAGGGCTGTAGTAGTTACTGCGTTGTCTGTGGGACTACTAGTGCTCCACAACTGGTTTAACAAGGGCTGTAGTAGTTACTGCGTTGTCTGTGGGACTACTAGTGCTCCACAGCTGGTTTAACAAGGGCTGTAGTAGTTCCTGCATTGTCTGTGGGACTACTAGTGCTCCACAACTGGTTTAACAAGGGCTGTAGTAGTTACTGCATTGTCTGTGGGACTACTAGTGCTCCACAACTGGTTTAACAAGGGCTGTAGTAGTTACTGCATTGTCTGTGGGACGACTAGTGCTCCACAACTGGTTTAACAAGGGCTGTAGTAGTTCCTGCATTGTCTGTGGGACTACTAGTGCTCCACAACTGGTTTAACAAGGGCTGTAGTAGTTCCTGCATTGTCTGTGGGACTACTAGTGCTCCACAACTGGTTTAACAAGGGCTGTAGTAGTTACTGCATTGTCTGTGGGACTACTAGTGCTCCACAACTGGTTTAACAAGGGCTGTAGTAGTTCCTGCATTGTCTGTGGGACTACTAGTGCTCCACAACTGGTTTAACAAGGGCTGTAGTAGCTAGTTACTGCGTTGTCTGTGGGACTACTAGTGCTCCACAACTGGTTTAACAAGGGCTGTAGTAGCTAGTTACTGCGTTGTCTGTGGGACTACTAGTGCTCCACAACTGGTTTAACAAGGGCTGTAGTAGTTCCTGCGTTGTCTGTGGGATAGTGGTTATAAACCATCCCTTGCTGATAATCGAAATGAGCAACCCATAGCGTGACAATCGACAGCAAGTTAATTCGGTCATCTGTGTTTAGTGTGTTCTTAAATGAAGCTTTTCTAGCTTTCTTGTTCCTTCGATCCATAAAAGGCATAATAAAACAATGTGAAATTCATGTAGTCATTTTAATGTCATATTAAGTCTGGTCAATACCTGTGTATACCGTGAGATCTTGTTTTAATGTCCTATTAAGCCCAGTCAGTACCTGTGTGTAGCATGAAATCTTGTTTTATTTAAATTACAATTACCTTAGTTTGTGATCAATATGTGTTTTAAAAAAGAAGCATTACATATTATTTTTATTTTTATTACTGGTATATCTGTGTCTTAAATTGATTGAAATTGCTCAAACAAGAAAATTGTGACATCGTTAATTCGCATAGCATTTATTTAAATTTGTATGGTTTAAATAGCAAATGTTCATAAAAGCAAAAGAAAGTGGAATACATTTGTATATATTGGTGTTTCCAGTTCGGATAATAATTTATCTTTGTTGTATTCAAGTGAGCTGATTGCGAAGTGCCACCTGATGATTAACTCACGTTATAGACTAAAACCGTTATTCATACACGAACCAGGTTAATGGCGAGCTATTGATTTTTTTATAAATGTTAGTTACCTCACTCGGTAAAGACCCAAATACCATGTTAGCCTGTTCTGATGTAATTAACGTAAAGGCAGTATTGATGAAAATATTTGGGTTCATAAAAGTGCAGTGACAGTGTTCTGATAATTTCTAAGAATATCAAACACGTTTATTTAATATTATTAACGACTTCAGTCGCAACACATTTTGGCTTTCTCTGTGTGTCTGTGTGTGTGTGTGGGGGGGGGGGGGGGGTGCGGGAGCGGGATGTAGCCCAGTGGTAAAGAGCTCGCTTGATGCATAGTCAGTTTGGGATCGATCCCCATCAGTGGGCCCATTGGGTTTATATCTCGTTCCAGCCTGTGCACCATGACTGGTATATCAATGGTTGTGGTATGTACTATCCTGTCTGTGGGATGATGCATATAAAAGATACCTTGTTACTAATGGAAAAATGTAGCAGTTCTCCTCTCTTTGAATATGTAAAAATTATCAAATGTTTGACATCCAATAGCCGATGTGCTCTAGTGGTGTTGTTAAACAAAGCAAACTTTTTTCTTTTTGTTCAGCTTTCCTGTTAATTTAATATTATACTCACGGCGAAAGGTGTGTTACAAAGCTATGTAAACATACGTGGTAAATTTAATAGTATCTTCAGGACCACAATGTATGTTTTTATTTTTATTTTTATTTTATGCCTTTGATGCAAATGCTTAAAAACAAAAGAGTAAAAGTCTATATCTTTGTACACACGCGATCAATATTACTTTAATGCATGATTTGACAATTCCATTAGTGTTATAATGTGCTGATGCAGGTTAAGAAGACATCCATAAAGAACATGCGGGGGGGGGGGGGGGGGGGGGGGGGGGTTGGGGGTAATGACTCATTACATATAAAAGTATATGGTAGATAATTGGGATATTGACAGAGTACATCATATACACTTAAAAATATATATCTGATCAGTGTTTCGTAATACAGAGAAACCTGTCTAAGCAAAAAAGTCTGGTTTTAAGAGGTATCTGGTTTAGAGAGGTTTAGAGAGGTTCTGTTCTGTTCTATTTAAAAAGGACACTGAAAAACATTTGGTTTTGAGGGAATTCCGATTTACAAAGGGTCCAGTTTCGAGAGGTTTCTCTGTATAAGGCCTATGTAGTGTTAGGGAATCATAACTTGAATGTGGATCAGTTTCCAGAGGTTTCTCTGTATAAGGCCTATGTAGTGTTAGGGAATCATAACTTGAATGTGGATCAGTTTCCAGAGGTTTCTCTGTATAAGGCCTATGTAGTGTTAGGGAATCATAACTTGAATGTGGATCAGTTTCCAGAGGTTTCTCTGTATAAGGCCTATGTAGTGTTAGGGAATCATAACTTGAATGTGGATCAGTTTCCAGAGGTTTCTCTGTATAAGGCCTATGTAGTGTTAGGGAATCATAACTGAATGTGGATCAGTTTCCAGAGGTTTCTCTGTATAAGGCCTATGCAGTGTTACGGAATCATAACTTGAATGTGGATCAGTTTCCAGAGGTTTCTCTGTATAAGGCCTATGTAGTGTTAGGGAATCATAACTTGAATGTGGATCAGTTTCCAGAGGTTTCTCTGTATAAGGCCTATGCAGTGTTACGGAATCATAACTTGAATGTGGATCAGTTTCCAGAGGTTTCTCTGTATAAGGCCTATGTAGTGTTACGGAATCATAACTTGAATATGGATCAGTTCTTTAAAATGGAGCAGAGAAGTAAACACTCCAGTTGCAGGGGTTGCAGTAATAACATTAAAACATTTCATTTCTTTTATACTATACTTATTTCTGTGCGTTTGTATCCAATTAAGGTTCCAGCATGCTGTCCTGGGCACACACCTCAGCTATTAGGGCTGTCTGTCTGTCCAGGACAGTGGGTTAGTTGTTGGTTGATGTTTAATTTCATTTCAACTTATTTCCGTGCTTATATCCAATTAAGGTTCCAGCACGCTGCCCTGGGCACACACCTCAGCTCTCTGCATGGGCTGTATGTCCAGGACAGAGGGTTAATGGTTAGTGACAGAGAAGTCGGTGCCATGGCCTTACATCTACCAACTAAGTCGTTTAAACTCGCTCTGGGTGGGAGCCGGTACCATGATTTAAACTGAAGTTATGTACTTGTCCATCACTAGATATTGGGGTTAGCTGTAACTAACATTTCAACTACAAAATATCCTAGAATCTAATCATGTGAACATGTTAATGGACCATAAATACAAATACAGTAAAGTACTCTTACAATGAACCAGAAGAGATCATGCTAGTTAGTTCATTATAGCAGTAGTTCATTGTACACAGTTGCATAAGTTGGTTATTAATGTATAGGGAGATAAAACGGGACTTTACGATCAGTTCGTTCTACGCAGTAGTTCATTCTAAACATGTTCGTTATAAGTGTACTTTACTGTAGTTTTATGTATAGTTTACAATTTACAAATGAAGTTTATACCAGTGATATAAACGATGTGTTTGTCGGGTTTCATCTGTTTGTATGCTATACAGTCATTTCCTAGTTGCATTTCTCTTTGTAATCTGGAAATGAAGCCGTAATGGATAATCGGTTGAATTAGTCATTTGGCCAAGGATAAATTAATCATTTGGCCAAGGATAAATTAGTCATTTGGCCAAGGATAAATTTAACATGCACCATGAATATGTAGTAGGGCCTCCACGAGTCCAAAATATTGCACTCGAGTACTCGGGGGTCAAAGTCGACCCGGATGAGACTGAGGAATAAAGTGAAATAGCTTTATGCTTCTTAATTCCAGTGCTGAATATGGATGCCAAATCATGCCACTGGTATTGCATTCCACACATTCGAATTTTGGTTTTTTCTCCATGTCTCGTAGCCATATAATATAAATGATGTTAATTTTTTTTTAAATGAGGGTGCTCTTTGTTGCATGGGTACTCGAGTCCTGTGAATGGACTCTAGTCCTGTGAATGGACTCGAGTCCTGTGAATGGACTCGAGTCCTGTGAATGGACTCTAGTCCTGTGAATGGACTCTAGTCCTGTGAATGGACTCTAGTCCTGTGAATGGACTCGAGTCCTGTGAATGGACTCGAGTCCTGTGAATGGACTCGAGTCCTGTGAATGGACTCGAGTCCTGTGAATGGACTCTAGTCCTGTGAATGGACTCGAGTCCTGTGAATGGACTCTAGTCCTGTGAATGGACTCGAGTCCTGTGAATGGACTCTAGTCCTGTGAATGGACTCTAGTCCTGTGAATGGACTCGAGTCCTGTGAATGGACTCGAGTCCTGTGAATGGACTCTAGTCTTGCTACACTCGGCCCGTACTTGAGTACTCATGGAGACCCTAATATATAGTGAAGTGGGTTTGGCTGTACATTTATAACATTATGACTTTGTATATACTAATTATGTCCTTTAAATTACTTTATATCCGGTTATATTTTATAGGTATTTCTAATAAAACGTATAGTTTGATGTGTGTATATTTTGTCTGATTTTAATTATATATAATATATTTTGTGTGACACTGAATAAATATTTTTTAAACAATTTGGTTTAAATTGTTTTTGTGTTTTTAATTACTTTTTTCTGAATATTGGAAACAAAATTATTTATTGGGATGGTATGGGTGTCAAATACGGTATATCCAATGGGTCATGATTTCATTTTCTTATTTCTTCAACCTGCAGGAAAATTAATCAACAACTAATATAAATAACAGCATTGCGGTATATGGTTTGTGTGGGAACCCTTATTTTTTCAGCAGACATCTGTAGATGGTTATTCGGCATGCTATAGTCAGAAAACTGAAATGAAGGAAGGAAATGGTTTATTTAACGACGCACTTAACACAATGTATGTACGGTTATATGGCGTCAGACATATGATTAAGGACCACAGATTTTGAGAGCGGAAACCCGTTGTCGCCACTTCATGGGCTACTCTTTTTCGATTAGCAGCAAGGGATCTTGTATATGCACCATCCCACAGACAGGGTAGTACATACCAGTCGTGGTGCACTGGCTGCGGAAATAAATATGCTCAGTCACCTTTTTAGGGGAATTTAGTGTGTTATATTGTTGATGGTGAATTTAAAAAAACATTCAAAAGGGCACTGTGACATACCGAGATCCCCCCTTCCCAGGATCAGCCAGTATAGAGGATTATGTTAGTATTGAAGGTTTAAATTTGCTTAGGGACGGGACATGGCACAGTGGTAAAGCATTCACCTGATGCATGGTCAGTCTAGGATCGATCCCTGTTGGTGGACCCATTGGGCTATCTTTTGTCCCAGCCAGTGCACCATGACTGGTATATCAAAAGCCGTGGTATGTGCTATCCTGTCTGTGGGATGGTGCATTTAAAAGATTCCTTGTTACTAATAGAAAAATGTAGCAGGTTTCCTCTCAAAAAACTATGTCAAAACAAATGTTTGACATTCAATAGCCGATGATTAATAAATCAATGTGCTCTAGTGGTGCTGTTAAACAAAACAAAGTTTAACTTTTAAATTTGGTTAACCAAACCATATATATTATCTTATTTCTGTCTGTCAGTGTACATCCATTTTACCTGAGCACAATTCGTCATAATCCCGTCTCAGACAGTTTCATTTTCAAGATACATGTAGCTTGCATCATAACTGGCCATAATTGCAAAATCATCTGGCAGTGTTATTAAAAAAAAAAAAAAAAGTTTAATATTTACTGAGTTACTCGTTTAACAAACTGAATGTCGTAAGCTAGAATCCTATAACTGTAGAATTCTGTAACTATTGATTTGTACACAAAGACATTACTTGCATATATTTAAAACCCAAACCCTTCAAGCATGTACATACAGGTTGACATGCATTAACTCCAATAATGGCATTTTCATAATAGGGTGTTTATATAAGCAGTTTAACGCTGAAATAATGTTAACTTGGTTATTGATGAATTTATCTCGGCGAAATGTTGCTGTAGGCCTATTGTAAAGTAATATTAAATCATATGTTGTGTCATTCTTAGTGTGGCATGTATAGAAAGAAAAAATGTTTTATTTAATGATGCACAACACATTTTATTTACAGTTATATGGCGTCGGACATATAGTTAAGGACCACACACATTGAGAAAGGAAACCTGCTGTCATCACTTCATGGGCTACTCTTTTTTGATTAGCATCAAGGGATCTTTTATATGCACCATCTCATTTGTTCACAAGCTTAATATATATGATATGACATTTCTACATTAAAATATCGGTGAAATACCCACTGGGTTATTTATGCCTCTTGGTATTCCTCCAAGACACAAATAACACTCATTGGCTTCTCGTAACCTTTCTAAGTACGAGTACGGTAGAGTAAGACAAAGACATAATCGAAACTGTATAGCCATGCATATTTTCAAGATGATATATTCAATACTGGCATGGGTTTTTTTGTGTGAACATTTGCTCATATTCTCAAAGCACATTTTGTTACCATGGCAGCCATGTAATATAAAACAAAGCTATGCTAGTAATTAATGTGAAGTCTTATCTCATGTTCTTAAAATACATAGGGTCGAATTTACAAAGCCTAGTTTTTCGTGGGCCTGGAATGTAGAAAATGGACATATCAAAACATCAATTCTATGGTTATAAATACAGGGAAACTCCTCTAAACCGGACAGCAAGTAAAAAGTCCAGTCTTAAAGGCTCAAACCCTAGTTTTAACCCGTAAAAATAGACACTAAGTTTAGTTAATGTACAAACCTATAACTCATTTCGATGCAGTTACTACAGAGTGAAAGAAGATTCTGCGACATTAAAACAATGAAATATCCTCAAAAATAAGACTACATTTCGAATCATTAACCGCTACTTCTCAGATGCACGTGTTTTAAAAAATATGAAAAATGCATTTTGTGGTGTTAGAAGCACCAGGATGACCAGATAATCAAAACAATAAAATATTAAGTAATGTTTGATTTCATTGATCATAAATGGCTCTAATAGTGAAAATATGCTGTAGTGTTTAAAATCTGTGGTACGTCCCCTTTAACAGAAACTGAGCTATGATGAAAAATTGTGGTTAGGGTAAAATATGACTTCAATCAAAGGACGTAATGCAGTTGCTGCTGTATGTTGTAGTTATGATGGAAACTGTTTTTAACAACCTACTGTGTAGGCCTGCAATGTAAAAGAAGAGCACTAAAAAGAAGACCATATTATATATTTTCTGTCAAACCAACAGAGTTATAGAGTTTAAAATGTGTTTTAAAGTTGAATTTTGTGAATATCATTACCAATTCACCAAAATGCTAATTTGAAAACAGTATTGTTAGTGTGTGTATAGCTGTTTTTAAAAATAATTCTGTTTAGCTAAATGTTATTTGAATTTCTACAGACTTTCTGATCAAATTCACCAAATTGCTATTAATGTTTGGCATCTGGCTTATAACCACTACAATATGCATTACCGGTAAACATAGTAAATGTGACTTGGTTTCGAATCAGTTTCTTCAGGCACTCAACACATTTTATTATTATTATATAGTGTCGGACATACGGTTAAGGACCAGACTGATATGAGAGAGGAAACCCGTTGTCGCCACTTCATGGGCTACTCTTTTTGATTAGCAGCAAGGGATCTTTTATATGCACAATCCCATAGACAGGATAGCACATACCACAGCCTTTGATGTACCACTCGTGGTGCACTGGCTGGAGCCCAATGGTCCTACTGATGGGGATCGATCCCAAACTGACCGCACATCAAGCGAGCGCTTTACTACTTAGTTACGGTTACGTCCCGTCCCCAGTTTCTTCAGAGAAAATCTGCTACATTTTCACCTCAGCACTGCCACTGTGGTATGTGCATTTCACCTCAGCACTGCCACTGTGGTATGTGCCATCTGGGGGTTGCGGAGTGCATATATATTGAGAGCCTGATAACCAAAACAGGCTATTCCCACTTATGGTTTTCAGATAATAAACTAGTTTTAATATTTAAACATTCCAGAAATGGACTAGGGGTGAGGCAGAGGTTGGGGGACTGTCCCAAGCAGTGCTCCACAAATGGTAAATAAAAAGCCTTGGTTTGTATTGATTGTTCAGTCACTCAATGGCCGCATCATCCGAAGGACTAATCACAGCGCACCTATGGAACCCAATTGAGAGCCTGATAACCAAAACAGGCTATTCCCACTTATGGTTTTCAGATAATAAACAAGTTTTAATATTTAAACATCATTTCAAGGTGGGTGTCTGTCACAACCAGTGCCCTCTCCCCCCCCCTCCTCCCCAAATGGTACATAAAAGACCTTGACTTGTATCAATTGTTCTGTCACTCAATGGCTGCATCATCTGAAGGACTAATCAGATGGGAGCCCAACAACCACATGCACCTCCAGCAAGGAGGAAAGGTTCCAGCAACCTTTCAATCAACTACAAGTAAGTCAATTCAACCATTTTAGCTCCATTTTCAATGTCAGCGAAGCACTCTAAATAATATGTCAAAATTACTCTCAAGAAAATTCACAACATTTCTATTTGACTTTATTCCTATGGGATATTTGCAAATTCAATAGCACAAAAACCAACCCCCTTGACCCGCTACCAACCCTGGTAGGGCTGTTTGTGCTCTCTTGAACATGCCAGCACGGGTGACCCTGTCTCTCCCTCCACCCCACCCTTTCCTGTCATGGATGAAGAAGCCTGCGAGAGTTGACACCTGCACCCATGACATGCGCCCATGACAGGTGTGTGCTACAACAGTTTGTTCTGAACGTGTACATTAATCATATGACAATGACCATTAACTGTTCTGTTTTTGAAGAAAATACAAAAGCTCTATTCATGATTTTTCAGTAGTTTGGTGGCAGTGGTTTCCTCCCTTGCTCTGTTTGTCAATCTGAGCAGGTCTCTCTCTTTCTCTCGAGTATTACAGGGACATAGCATAGTTTTTAAACACTAAGACATATTTTTTATTATTAGAGCTGTTTTTGGTAACTGATATCATATTTTACTTAGATTTTATTGTTTAGATTATCCATTTCCATACTTTCAAAGTGTTTTTGGTCATCTGAGTGTTTTTAATATCACAAAATGCATTTCTCATATTTTTAAAAACGCACGTGTGTCTGAGAAGTAACAGTTATCGAGTCAAGTTTTAGTCTATTTTTAGAGGGTATTTCACCATTTCAAAGTCACAGACTCATGTTTCACTCAATTGTAACTTTATCCAAATGTGTTACAGGTTTGTAGATTAACTAAACTTAGTGTTAATTTTTATGGGCTGAAACTAGGATATGTCATTTTAATGTCTCCATTTTATGTGGGACACTAACTAGCCAGAGGGTGGGACGTAGCCCAGTGGTAAAGCAAAATGCCTAATGCGTAGTCAATCTAGAATTGATCTCTGTCGGTGGGCCCATTGGGCTATTTCTTATTCCAGCCAGTGCACCACGACTGGTATATCAAAGGCCGTGGTATGTGCTATCCTGTCTGTGCATGGATGGTGCATATAAAAGATCCTTTGCTACTAATGGAAAAATGTAGTGGGTTTCCTCTCTAGGACTGTATAAAAAAGACCATATGTTTGACATCCAATAGCCAATGATTAATAAATCAATATGTTCTAGTGGTGTTGTTAAACAAAGCAAACTTCTTCTTGTAAATAGCCATATACATGTATATTAGAATGTGCTGTGATGGTGTTAAACAAACATTCCTTTCCTTTCCTCCACCGAGCAGAAAGGCAAATATTAACAGTGCAGCTATTTTTTCTATTATAACCATTAATCTAAACCAATTAGAAAATTAGCTGGATTTTTTTCTCTCTTAATCGCATCGATTTTTCTGCACACAACATATTGAAGAGAATATAATCAGGAACACTCCCATGCAGAATATCAGAGCAATCAGTTAGCAAGCCAGAAATACCTCATCAATAATGTTTAACTAGGAAAGGTTGGTGGAAGACTACGTTTTACATAGAAAATAAATATGTCAGGTCGTTCACCTTTATTTCTAACTTAGATATAAAAGTGGGTTACAATTGGGGTTTTTTGTTTTTTGTTTGTTTATTTAAATCCGAAAATGTTAATATTGATGTGGTCAGGTATCAAGATTGACTGTAGGGTTAGAGTTGCCCAATGGTCTAAACTGACAGACCCCCCCCCCCCCCCCCCCCCCCATCAGAATGGTTGCAAAGCATCAGCGGGAAGCTTATTGTATGTTTTTGGATAGAAGGAACGAAATGTTTTATTTAATGATGCACTGAACACATTTACGGTTATATGGCGTCAGACATATGGTTAAAGACCACAGAGATATTGAGACGAAACTTGCTGTCGTCACTTCATGGGCTACTCTTTTTCAATTAGCAGCAAGGGATCTTTTATATACACCATCCCACAGACAGGATAGTACATACCACGGCTTTTGTTACACCAGTTGTGGAGCACTGGCTGGAACGAGAATATAGCCCAATGGGTCCGCCGACGGGGATCAATCCTAGACCGACTGTGCATCAAGCGAATGCTTTACCTGTTTTTGGATAGAGAATATGGAAGCTATTGGACAAACAGCAAAATCCTCAGAAAACACTGTACAGATGATTAACATCCAGAATTCCAAAAAAATCCCCAAAACCAGTTTCAACAACTGTGATATTGCAATTCTCCCAAACATATAGCAACCAAGTACATACAAAATGCAGAAATGTGTTTTACGTTATAAATATTGCACTCTCTGTACAGATTACAAACTGTTTCAAATGTGTAAATTGCCATTTACAGGTTGTGTGTATATATATATGTGTATGTGTATATGTATATGTGTATGTGTGTGTGTGTGTGTGTGTGTGTGTGTGTGTGTGTGTGTATGTGTATGTGTATGTGTATATGTATATGTATATGTATATGCATGTATACAGTCAAACCTGTCTTAAGCGGTCACACAAGGGAGTAGATAAAAGTGGCCGCTTAAGACAGGTGGCCGCCGAGTACAGGTTGCCACATATATAGTCTTTAAAACATTTGTTTTTGTTTCTTGTTTTACCGTCTGTACTGCTAATTAACGAATGTGTGCTTCACGCTTGACTATAAATCAACTTTTGACATGTCGTCTCCTTCAAAAATAATGCAAATGGAGTGTATTAAATTAACCGTTTTGTTTTCTTTTCTTTTTCCATTTAATTATTTAATTCCTACTCCATGTGGTGTATTGTCATAATAAGTGAATCTACAAATGTCAAGCGTCGCCTGCTCAGATGCAATTAGATGTGTTGCAGAGACGTATTTTTTTTATTGATACACAGTAGAGATGTCAGGACTGAATGGGTTCTAGTATTCCTCAAGGTGTGAAGATCGGCTATTTGTTGCACCTTATCGCTGTTGTTAAAATATCCCTTTTATATAATAGTAAAACTTTACTGTGGCCGCTTAATACAGGTCTTTTAGCGATTTCGGATCCGATTTAGGTGGCCGCTGGCCACGTTAGACAGGTGACCGCTTATTACAGGTGCATTTACATTATAAATCGTTTGGGAGGGAAAAAAGTGACCGCTTAAGGCAGGTGACCACTGAGTACAGGTGGCCGCTAGGACAGGTTTGACTGTATATATATATATATATATATATATATATATATATATATATATGGAGAGAGTAACTAACTAGTTAATGTCTTGAGATACTGCTTTTATCCTAAATTAGGCATAATAAATTTACCAAATATATATTTAAAAAAACACACAAGATATATATGTAAGTTTAATAATATCTTTAATTAGCCTCATTTCATTGTATTTCGTTCATCTAACAAAAACAGAATTTGGGTACATATTTTGAAGCAAACTTGCGACATTGCTAACAATAATTTTTTATGGTCCAGAGAAGACCCTCGATCCATTGGTGTAGATATATAAATACAGTGTTATTAAAATCTACATATGACAGAACTTCAAAGTGAATTAAATAACAAAGGAAACACTTTCAAACTAAATACAACAATAGTATTATATTAATAATTGCCACCAAATATAAGGAAATATTTGGCTCTAAGTGTAAATATTTGTTACTAAAAAACCTTTAATCACCAAAAACCCAGGACATTCAACAATTAGTTAACCCAAAATGTGGCAATTTTGTTTGTCCTTCTTCAACGTTGTAATGTTGTGCAATACTGAGATCACTGCCCACTCTAAATCACCTAAAGGTCATCAATACCCCCCACCCTGCCCACCCAATCTCACCCCACTTTTCCTGTCATTATAACTTAATTAATTTGACAAATATTAAAATATTATTGGATTTTCTATTTAAGTTTGTGTTGTTTGGTAATAAATGTGTAATAAAAAATATTATTTGTTAAAGAACAAAATGGAGGTGACTGGCTAAATTTTACCTCGTAAATAAAAATCAAACAATTGTTTTTAAAAACGTTACATAAATCCTGAAAAACATCCCCTTTCTCCCCATAACATTCTGTAATGTATCCCATGATACCCGTTGCCTTCTAGAGTGTTACATAATTGTTGAACAGCCACAAAATTTACTGGACTTTTTACATGGCAAAGTGTAAAAAAAACAAAAACAAAAACAAGTTAAGGAATTAATTTTACATATGTGCAGCCTGAATGTGCAGTGTCGGAATCACAGCCTTCATAAACAAATAAATCACACCTATCTAATAATAATAAAAACATTACACACTACTTTTCAACAAGCATTATATACATCTTTTAGCACTTAAGGAACAAAATTCAGTTTTTTGTATGCAGTAATGTAAAATAATATTTGGCAACAACATGATGCATATCATAGTTCTATTTATGATTTTAATCAAACAACGCATACATATATATATGAATTAAAATGTAAGAATGGTATGACCTAAGATAAAAAGAACTCTTTTAAAATTGTTTAAAACAATAACAATTATCACTACGGAAATAAAACAAACAAAAAACATAAACTGATTAATTGTAAAAAAGAAATATTATAAGAATAATATAATAAATAAATAAAAAATAAAAAAGCAAAAGAAGCATTAAAATCCAACAATAATCAAAATAAATGATTGTCATTTATTTCTTTTCTTTACACATACAACTATTTCTCCCCCCCCAACCCCCCCCCCCCCCAAATTTTAAAAATATTAAACTTGTAACAAATGAATGGAAAATACATATACATTAAGTGGGCAAGTCAATGGATTTTGTAATGAAAGGAATGAATGCTAAATGACACGCCAGCACATGCATTAGTCTAGTAAAGTCGCTACTAGCATTATAAACCCACTGCCCTTGCATAGACTAGGTATCTTCCATTATCAACAATGACATCAATTTCCTGCAAGCAAAAAAAACCCCATGATCTGGTAATATACCTACAAGTATCATGCCAAACATGTTGGAATGGGAAACAAATTCTAATGAAAGTGCCGAAGGGGAATCAAATGCGTTGATTCATGACCCCATGGGCATGTGCACCTCTCTCGACTGCACCTTGAGATGTTTATCTAATGGTAAATGCAACACAAAAACAACGGTACAGAAATTATCACGGCAATTAACTTCCAGCAAAAACACAAATGTACTCATCCGACAGTTTTCTAGCTTACCCCACTGATTTCTTTAATAATTGCTGATTATTAAATAATCCACTGGGACATCATTTCAAGAAATAGTTCTTCTTGATCCTTCAACTATTCCTTGTTCCCGACAAAAATATTCCAAGTGTTTTTTGTCAATTATTCCAATTTGGCTTGACATATGAAGCAATGGGAAACTGTTTAGGAAATAAAAAAAAATTCCCTTTTTATTTGCAATGTGTAAAAACACTGGTCGGTATATATATATACATGTATGTATATATATATATATATATAAAACCTCGACACTCACCCATAGTAAGAAGGCTGTGTAGCTTCAAATTACATTATCTTGATTCAAGTTTAAAGTTTTGTTTGGTTCACCGACAACACTAGAGCACATTGATTTATTAATCATTGGTTATTGGATGTCAAACATTCAGTAATTTAGACATATAGTCTTTAAGAGGAAACCCTGCTACATTTTTCCATTAGTAGCAAGGGATCTTTTATATACACCATCTCGCAGACAAGATACATGTAGCACATACTGCGGCCTTTGATATACATGTAGCACATACTGCGGCCTTTGATATACATGTACCAGTTGTGGGTATTTGTTTAGTCCATCCTACTCAATTCTGTTTGATTGTTGTTTTGTTAATGTGTCTCTAGCTGGAGATGCATTTTGTATGTATGCAGAATGTTTTTTTATTTAAAAAGAGAACTAAAAATTTCAAACTCAATGTTCTTCACTGTGGGTTGAGTATACTCAATATATTGCTGTTTTATTGATATCTTGACCAGTTTTAACAATTTTTATTTCAAAAACATATTATTATTTTTTTATTTTTACATCAAGCCCAATTGAAATTACTGATAAAAACAAAAAAAATTACCTGAATTTTTTTTATTGGAATGGGCTATAGTTTTATAAGCAAATGGACAGCTGTTGATAAGTAAATTCAAGTTTTTTTGTCTAGAAGCTATATATGAATTATGTACACATAAACATAATAATTTTTTTAATTTTTGTTAAAACCTGATAAAATATGAAAAGTTGATTCCAAAACATGTTACAATGTAAACGCCAATTTCGAGATTCCGAAGTCAGCTGTTCAGGTACCCTGATGTCACAACAACTCGGCAACACGACAAGCACGTTTCTGTCAAACTGTGATCTCCGCCCACCAAACAGGATGTGGAAACTGCTTCGTTTGATATACGCCATGTCATGATGTAACAAAATCATTTTTCTCTCAAAACGATGTAAACGGATACACAGCATTTTGGAAATGAACTCTTCATTGTATTCTTAACACATTTAGAATTAATAATATAGTAACAAAGAAAAAACCAGATGGTCCATGCTCTTAATCCACTGCTGTGAATTGTGCAGTGCTCAACACGGTGCAGACTGTACTGAATTTAAACATTTCACTAAACACAGTGTGGATGGATGGATGTATGTACATACATACCATTACGTATGGAAGGGACGGATAAGCCGAACAGCTACATGCTATATCAGTAAGCTTCTCTAACTGGGGCTTATAACAATAACACCTTCGGAGATTCTGCGTAATACAAGAAAGGCTGATCACAGTCCTGCAGTTTAATATCACATGAAGAACACTAATACATATTATCACCTGTAACAAATTACAGATCACATCACATACCCACATATTCCTCATACACATCACCTTATCACCTGCATGTGCAGATCATGTGCAATTTTCTTTTTCGGGCATACAATATATATATATATATATATATATATATATATTATATATATATATATATAATCTATAACATTTCATAAAATATATTTATTACCTCAATAGTGGTAAGTTAACATAACAAAGGATATATTTTAAAAATATTTTTGAATGCAAAAAACCCAACCCCCAAAACAATATATATAGATCAGTACCTTTAATTTTATTGGCTAGTTATAATAATTACTAACCAATGAGATCGCCTAAACAAATATCTGACATCACATGTTAAAGGCACATACTTTATTCTGGACAGCTGCTACACAGACTTATGCAGTGGTTAAGCCATCAGCCTGGTAGATACTGAGTTCGCATCCTGGTACAGGTTTCCACCTAGAGGTGTTAAGCCACTACACACACCTCTCTCATTAACAACTGATCATTACATCATTACATAACCAGGGAACATTTTGTTCAGTATCGCGATTCGCTACGCAAGTTTCAGTGATCCCTACATAAATTTTAATCATTAAACAGAAGTTGCTAATCTATTTTCAACTGATTAGAAATATGGCTAATCAAGATTTTGAAAACAAAATGCTCCCTAATAACCCTTTTTATATGGACAGACTGCCTAGATGGCTGAAATGTGTGCCTAGAATCACGCGCTTCAATCTTAACTGGATACAAGAAAAAAAAGTTGGAATGAAATGACAAGATAATCGAGGATAATAGGTTCCCTGCATGTAATTAAACTGTGGACAGCTGTTCTGTTAGTTTTTATTTTATTATATCACCTGACAAGGTCGTCTTAATGACGTAGCCTCATTACTCTCCACTTATAATTAAAAGCTGCAATCTCACCGCTCTATCCTAGAGTAACATCACTTTTTATTCTAACATATTATTCCTATTTACAAATGTGTTTTGTTTGACACTTTTCACTTCTAACTCTGGCTCAGACTGTACGTGGGATGGGTTTTGGGGGTCAAAACCTCTCTGTGCTCAAGCAAATTTCCTTTTTCAATACATTTTTCCAGGGGAGCATGACCCTCCCCTATAAACGTCACTCACCAGTCTAGACCCTATCCCTGGTAAAAAAAAAATCCTGCACACTCACCTGGACTTCTGGGTTGCCCAGGAGAGCTTGCCTGAACGTTACCACACCATAAAGGTACATACATGTTCCTTGTGTAATAGCCTTCATACACATATCTCAACCACTGATCAGATTCCTCCCCCCCCCCCCCCCCGCTAAATAAATTACATTTACAGTCTGTTAATTACTGTTATCCACCTCTACCTCAATGGGGTGGGGTGGGACTCTTCTACCTCAATGGGGTGGGGTGGGACTCTTCTATCTACAGGTTAACGAAGAAACATATTTTACTTGGGTTTTACACAGCAACAGACATATAAACAGTTGTTTTATATTACATGGAATTGCAATTTGCATATGGTCTCTTACAAATAGATCACCACTGTAACGATGTCACTGGCTTGCACAAATCCATTCAGTGTTTAAATATGCAAGACAGAGTATACATTTGATGCCAGGTATATCGCTGAGTGGATCTAAATGGTCCGACTAGAAGCAGAAAAAAGAAGTACAGAGTATTTATTACGCCCAGATACTGAACATCAGCTGTCAAGGCCTTCACACACCTGTAAACGGTTACCGAGATCTGTTAGGTTGTTACTGAGATATGTTAAGTTATCAGGCTGTGAACTTAGCATGATTCCGTGCTCCATAGCATGATTCCGTGCTCCATGAATCCCAGATTTTGGATAGGAAAATGCAAGATTATGACACGGAATCGCAACATGTCTATATTAAATCATGTTTATCAATCTGGCAGAATCCTAAAATAAAACACACAATTCCAGTGTCTGGTTACAATATGTCGACGACATACAATGACTCTGCAATACACGACAAGAGACAGATGGCAGTGACCTAATTATAATACAAGAATGGCAGTTATATTAAACATGACAACCAGGGCTGTGCAGAAAATTGTGTAAATTTAACTAGATTTTACTAGTTATTTGTATGCCAATGTTTATGGGAAAGTTAGGGGATGGCAGAACATAAGCTGTACCTCCGACACCCAGCAAATGAGCATTTCAAAACTCCTCTTCATTTAGCAAGTGGACTCGAGACAATAATATTTTTTAACATGACCTCTCAAAATAATTAAATTTACACAGTTCAAACCTGTTATAAATGCTGAGAGAACAAATCACTACATCCCCAACCCCTCAAAATACATTTACGTTAATCACAGAAAAAGAAAAAAAATGTATCTTAAAAGGACAGGTGTTACAGACAGGCAGATGTTATCCCCCCTCCATCACTCCACCCCCATCCAATAATTAATCTGCTTCTGGCATAATTTTAAAAGTAAATTTTTAACTTGAAAAAACTGTGTTCACCACCTCCCCCAAAACCCCTGCCATTTCTGATGTCACACACTGTAGATGCACGCACACTCCAAGATTAATAACTGGATGGGTGTTACTGCAGGTCAGCCGATGCACTAACAGTCGTAACAATGGTACCATTGGCCAGACACAGGTACGGGTCCAATCCGAGATGTGTTACATCTGTGGACACTGGATAATGTTGAATTCCAGTAGGACGCTCAAGGTGACGAAAATGAAATAGAAACCAAACATGCACACACCGAGTCTCCGACTGAGCTTCCACTTGCAAGCAGCAATGGTGATGATCAGAATGAGAAGCATCAGGAACAGCAAGATTATGGAACAGAGCAGTCCTCTACTGGTGACGCTGTACGGAATGCCGCCGTAAATGGAGCTGAATATCACCCATGGCAGAGGCAGCCTGAAACATACAGCAAACACGGGTTACAAAAAATCAACTGCACTTGCATGGCCGTCAATTCAATCTGATGGATGAGAGACATGAATAAACCACACTGTCATATGAATAAACCACACCCTTCCCTCATATGAATAAACCACACCCTTCCTTCATATGAATAAACCACACCCTTCCCTCACATGAATAAACCACACCCTCATATGAATAAACCACACCCTTCCCTCATATGAATAAACCACACCCTTCTCTCACATGAATAAACCACACCCTCATATGAATAAACCACACCCTTCCCTCATATGAATAAACCACATCCTTCCCTCATATGAATAAACCACACCCTTCCCTCACATGAATAAACCAAATACACCCTCATATGAATAAACCACACTCTTGTATGAATAAACCATACCCTTCCCTCATAAGAATAAATCATACCATAAATGATAAAGCTATCAGGCTTTCTGCCAGTAAGCCACACACCCTTCATATGAACAAACCACACACCCTCATATGAACAAACCACACACCCCTGATATGAACAAACCACACACCCTCATATGAACAAACCACACACCCCTCATATAAACAAACCACACACCCCGCATATGAACAAACCACACACCCTCATATGAACACACACACACCTCATATGAACAAACCACACACCCCTCATATGAACAAACCACACACCCCTCATATAAACAAACCACACACCCCTCATATGAACAAATCACACAACCCTCACATCAATAAGCCACACCACCCTTTGTATGAACAAACCACACACCCCTCATATCAATAAACCATACACCATTCACATCAATAAGCCACACACCCCTCATATCAATAAGTCACATCCATCATATCAATAAGCCACACCCCTCATATCAATAAGCCACACACAACTCGTATCAATAAGCCACACACCACTCATATCAATAAGCCACACCCCTCATATCAATAAGCCACTCACCACTCATTTCAATAAGCCACACACCAATCATATCAATAAGCCACACATCCCTCATTTCAATAAGCCACAAACCACTCATATCAATAAGCCACACACCACTCATATCAATAAGCCACACTTCGTCTCTCCTAGCAGTGATTATTTGTAGGAGTGCTATTTCCCCCTCCTCCACATTTTGAAATGTGATTTTTTCATTCTCCTGGGTTTTCAAAACTGAATGTCTGCATAAACATTTATTATTTACATGATTTATATTAAATAGTTACATAAATATTATATTATTTGAAGCTATCTTTATGACATGATAAAAATGTTATGGATATTGTGATGTCAATAGTTTATAAGGATGAACAAGCTTCTAGTTTGTGAACATTAGGTCATCAATATGACTTTCTGTCATTAATGTCTAATGTGCCATCAATATGTCTCTAATGTGCCATCAATATGTCACTAATGTGTCATCAATGTCTCTAATGTGTCATCATTGTCTCTAATGTGCCATCAATATGTCACTAATGTGCCATCAATATGTCACTAATGTGCCATCAATATGTCACTAATGTGCCATCAATATGTCACTAATGTGTCATCAATGTCTCTAATGTGCCATCAATATGTCACTAATGTGTCATCAATATGTCTCTAATGTGTTATCAATGTCTCTAATGTGCCATCAATATGTCACTAATGTGTCATCAATGTCTCTAATGTCTCAGCAATATGTCACTAATGTGTCATCAATATGTCTCTAATGTGTCATCTGTCTCTAATGCATCATCAATATGTCTCTAATGTTCCATCAACATGTCTCTAATGTGTCATCAATATGTCTCTAATGCGTCATCTATGTCTCTAATGCATCATCAATATGTCTCTAATGTGCCATCAACATGTCTCTAATGTGTCATCAATATGTCTCTAATGCGTCATCAATGTCTCTAATGTGGCATCAATATGTCACTAATGTGTCATCAATATTTCTCTAATGTGTCATCAATGTTTCTAATGTACCATCAATGTCACAAATGTGTCATCAATATGTCTCTAATGTGACATCAATGTCTCTAATGTGCCATCAATATGTCTCTAATGTGTCATCAATATGTCACTAATGTGCCATCAATATGTCACTAATGTGTCATCAATATGTCTAATGTGTCATCAATGTATCTAATGTACCATCAATATGTCACTAATGTGTCATCAATGTCTCTAATGTGCCATCAATATGTCTCTAATGTGTCATCAATATGTCACTAATGTGCCATCAATATGTCACTAATGTGCCATCAATATGTCTCTAATGTGTCATCAATATGTCACTAATGTGCCATCAATATGTCTCTAATGTGCCATCAATATGTCACTAATGTGTCATCAATGTCTCTAATGTGCCATCAATATGTCACTAATGTGTCATCAATATGTCTCTAATGTGCCATCAACATGTCTCTAATGTGCCATCAACATGTCTAATGCATCATCAATATGGCTCTAATGCATCATCAATATGTCTCTAATGCATTATCAATATGTCTCTAATGTGTCATCAATATGTCTCTAATGTGTCATCAATATGTCTCTAATGTGTCATCAATGTCTCTAATGTGCCATCAATATGTCTAATGCATTATCAATATGTCTCTAATGTGCCATCAACATGTCTCTAATGTGCTATCAACATGTCTCTAATGTGCCATCAATATGTCTCTAATGTGTCATTGATGTTTCTAATGTGTCATCAATATGTCTCTAATGTGCTATCAACATGTCTCTAATGTGCCATCAATGTCTAATGCATTATCAATGTCTCTAATGTGACATCAATATGTCTCTAATGTGCCATCAATGTCTCTAATGTGTCATCAATATGCCTTTATGTGTCATCAATGTCTCTAATGCATCATCAATGTCTCTAATGTGCCATCAATATGTCTCTAATGTGCCATCAATGTCTAATGCATTATCAATATGTCTCTAATGTGTCATCAATATGTCTCTAATGTGTCATCAATATGTTTCTAATGTGCCATCAATATGTCTCTAATGTGTCATCAATATGTCTCTAATGCCATCAATGTTTCTAATGTGCCATCAATATGTCTCTAATGTGCCATCAATTTCTTTAATGTATCATCAATACAACAGGTATGTCTCTAGTGTGCCATCAATGTCACTAATGTGTCATCATATTGACATACGAACGTTTTTGTTTGACACCTAATAGTCGATATTTATTTTTGTGAAAAGGTGTCGTTAAACATTCATTCATTCATTCATTCATTCATTCATTCATTCATTCATTCATTCCTTTCTAATGAGTGTCAGAATGCGGTATGACAAAAAAGGAAAATGGTTTGCATAATGAAACCAAACCTGGTGCAGATATTTTATAGGACACAAACCCATTTATGTATTAAGTAAAACCATAAAACTATGCATTAGGTGGGTAACATATGGTATTATATAACACTTGGTCTATAAACAATGGGGGGGGGGGGGGGGGGGGGAATCAACTGTTTCCACATTATTGTTACCAAACAGCAGAAAGGGCTATTTTATATATTTTAAGAAAAATAATAATATAAAATTTTACAATCATATTTTATCAAGTTTGTAAATACCAGTAGTGAGTTTGCTGTATTTTTGACATTATATCGTATTAATTATTGAAATCATTGCATTTTGTTATTTTGGTATTGGTGTTCCAATTGTGATACTGTACACTACATTACCTCCACACTATTAATTGGTTATTACCGTAATGTATCGACAGTATACCGCCAGTGAAGAACAAAATCAAAATCTATAAGCTAAAGCACTGGCTGACATTACTAATGACATCTGAACTCATTTACACTAAGTGATCGGTTATTTTCAGTTCACCATCACAGAAAAGGGTCACACATTTCTTTTCTTGCAATGACCTTTCTTCAGTGATTAAAGTAAGACGTATCTTCATTAAAGCAGTTCAATGATTAAAGCACTGTCACTGCAGGAGCAACATGTCGCATGACCTACATAAAGCTGTCCACAATTATTTATTTCCCAGCAACATTTTCAGTTCAGTATCGCGTTGAGATTTGCCACGAACATTTTCAAGATCGTTTTAAAATGCTAAATTATGTGTACATGTGATTTAAGTCTCAATTCACAACAAATGCACGGTTGTGCATAGAAATGTTTAAGCTCTGAGTAAACCTTAGAAGGGAGGACTTGTTGTAAGGGGAATACAATTATTATACTGGCACAAATGATTTGATTAAATGGAAATGTAACAAGAGCACGTTTCAATGATTTCAGTTAGATGTAGGAAATGCATTACGCATGGTTGACAGATGATGATTTAGATTGTTAAGTGCCTGTAGGCAAGGTGCCTAAAATTTAAAAGTGCATTTCATAAACTACTGTTATTTGATGTCTAACACTAAATCAAAAAGTTAAAGTTTGTTTTGTTTAATAGTGGGTGGAGAATTACAAGTTTCTATGTGCACAAAACCTCCTTTTGAAAAACGCTACTTGAAGTTTGTAGCTGCCATATCTGAGTCATTGAGAGGTCTTTGCAATAGTTTTAATATAAAAAGAAAGAAATGTTTTATTTAACGACGCACTCACCACATTTTATTTATAGTTATATGTCATCAGACATATGGTTACGGACCACACAGATTTTTCAGAGGAAACCCGCTGTCGCCACTACATGGGCTACTCTTTCCGATTAGCAGCAAGGGATCTTTTATTTGCACTTCCCACAGGCAGGATAGCACAAACCATGGCCTTTGTTGAACCAGTTATGGATCACTGGTCGGTGCAAGTGGTTTACACCTACCCATTGAGCATTGCGGAGCACTCACTCAGGGTTTGGAGTCGGTATCTGGATTAAAAATCCCATACCTCGACTGGGATCCGAACCCAGTACCTACCAGCCTGTAGACCGATGGCCTAACCAATACGCCACTGAGGCCGGTTAGTTTTAATATAACAACTGTGTCTTACAATACTATATTCTAGTACTGTTTACTATGTAGGTAATTTTATTTCTATCAAATAGAATGGATAACTCATTTTTGGAAAAATTGCAGATAGAACGTTGTAATTCTCAGGCCACGTAATGACACCACTAGATCACTAGAGGGTTTGAAATAGTGTGTTAAATATTAGGAGCTTTGAAATTATTTTTGATGCTCATTATGAAATTAAAATACAATAGAAACATGAGCTAAATAGCAGATGAGATAAGCATGCATATCATGACCTGCGATTTTTTAAGTGTTTTTTAGCAGCTGAATTTCTATTTCACCAATTAAGATCTTTTAAAAAAAATGGACCACATTTCGAGCCGTGCCACTGAGGGTGAACAGTACCACTGAGTTATAATGCAGGACAGGTATAGCTGTATCCAGCATCACTGTGTGTCAGCACTTTCCTGTAAACAATGTAAAGTACTTCATCTCAAACAGTAATTAATTGTAAACAAGCCACTAAAATCCACACAAGGAAAGAATTCTATCTGACTGATAAAGGATGGGTTATTTCTGTGGAAGGAGGGAGGGATGGAATGGTGTGTGTGTGTGTGTTTTCTTGTTTATAAGTGTATCCATTCACAAGAAATGATGGAAAATATCTTTATTTAAAAGAGCAATTAATGACAAGAGAATGGATAGACTATCTACAAAGATGGAGATCAATTAAGTGTATTTCTGATTGTGAATCTTCCACAAGCCACGACGACTCATTCTCCAATTAACATACCCTTAATGTTTGCCTTCACCTGCGGTCTGGTGAGAGAATTCCAATAACTGTCATTAACATCGGCGGATAAACACCTAATGCACGGGTAGTCAATCAGTGTTTATCCTGTTGCCTGGTTACCGTTTTATTGGATGCACTAATAAAAACAGAGACACTGGTTCCAAAGAAGTAAAGTCCGCATTATGACACCAAATCTACCACAATTGCCGCAGTTGATGATTTAATGAGTAGGACTTACATTATTCGAAATATTGATCACGGTGGTGACATTGACCCACAACAGGAATCACTTTTTCTCCGATGTATCACGCACATAATGATGAGTACACCAAAAATGCAACTAATGCAAATATATTAGACCACAAAATATATAATGTTTGCTATACCACAGCCAAATGATAAAAACCAGCTGAATGCCAAATTTCTTCCTTTTTGGGGAATATAATGAAATGAATTCAAAGTAAATTTATAAAATAAAATTTATAACTATTTTATTTTATTGGTAGCTGATTTGAAATTGGCACATGGCAGAACACATTACATGTATATTTTGGAAAGTCTACAGAAAATCGTTTAAGATAATTTTCAAAATTAGCAATTACAGTAAGACTCCTCTAAACCGGATACGCTCGGGACCAAGTAAAAAGTCCAGTTTTAAGAAATATCCAATTTACAGAGCTTCTCTTCTGCACAGATATTTAAAAAGGGACCATGAAAAACCGTCCGGTTTTGAGAAAATTCCAGTTTACAGAGGGTCCGGTTTTGAGAGGTTTCACGGTGTATTGTTTTGTAATGAAATTGTCCATATATTTTTTTTTATATTATTTCTACAGTAGGTAATACTAAACCAAATAACTTCCAGTTGGGTCAAAGTTCAAGGTGCACCACATGAACACCACAAATCCTGTGATTGGTGATAAATGTGTGTGTGTGTGTTGGTTGTACAACAAAAATAGTTTCATGTGGGCAAAAAATGTATGCAATTTTATTTCATCTAGTACCAGTGTCAAGTACAATGTAGCTTTGTGCTTGAAACATGTATGGGGTACCTGTAAAAAAAAGTACTCGAATTTTGTGCAGAACTAGGGTTGTCATAGACGCTACCCATTATCTCAGAAATGAGCAGTTTGACCCCAATTGTTTTCTGATTCACTTTAATAGTGAAGGGTGGTAGTATTTATATCCGTGGCGTTTATGTTGATTGATATGTTTGCATGTAGGAGTTTTAGCCACATATGTTACTATTGTCGTCTATGGGATTTGATTTGGTAGTATACACCCTATAGCACATATTCAGTGCATAATAAAAAAATATTATGATTTTGTCATTTTATTTAATTAAACTATACTGGTTGATTAAATAGCCGTCAGTCAACCATGCAAGTTCACAATGATCTAGACCTTGACAATAATCACTGTACATGGCTCTGAATGGAGTTTGAATCAAAGTTAGTACTGGGGAAAAGTTGGTTTTGGTCTATAATTCATACTGTAAAGATTTCAATAATTTCTTTTACATGGTATTTGACTTGCCATATACAACTGCTCTTAAATATGGTATTATAAATAGGCAACCTGAATTAAGATTTTAATAGCAATTTATTAAAAATAACATGTGCCAATAGTGGGTTAAAGGGACACATCCTAGTTATGGCTAGTTGTTAACCATTACGGCGTTGTTTTTCGCTATTAAACCCATTTTTTCACAAATATAATTGCACTTTACTTACCGTTTATTATTTAGAATATACATTTCCATTCACCTGAAGTGTTTTTTGGTAATCCTGGTAATCCTGGTTTTTGTAATACCACAAAATGCATTTTTCTTATTTTTCAAAAACGAATGCATGTTTGAGAAAAAACCGTTGAGCAGACGGGATATTTCCATTTCAATGTCACAGACGTTGGTATATCACGTGACCATTATCATTTTGGTTCGGTTTGTTTTTTCGTGCACGGTTCGCGCAATCAACATCCGATTTGTTGTTGTTCATTTGTGAGATTTTTCTTCACAGTTCGTGAACATTTTCAGTAACAATAAAGTTCAGACAAATAAGTGTCTCAATACAAAACGTTACAAACTCTTAAAACCAATAATTTTGCGAAGTCTTACGATATCTGGAGAGGGGATACAACCAGGACAGAACAGTTGGAACATGTTCAGGAGAGGTGAAAAGAACGCACCCCAAGTCTGTGCGCACTCTGTGAAATTTGTCGTGACGTAGGCATTGTTGTGCTTCGAGCGACATCTACCGGTGACATCAGAATACTAACTTTCAAAATTATTTCAAGCAATTGGGACATGGGGATTCCCATGGTATTTATCGATATAAAACCTGCTTTTTCACTCCATTTGATAAAAACCTGATCTAAGTGTGTTACAGGTTTGTAGATTAACCAAATTATAATTTATTTTCGCTGGATGGAACTAGGGTGTGCGGCTTTAATGTCTTTAGTTACCATTAACATACATGTAGTTAATTTTTCAACTCAAATTTGTAAAGACCTTGATTTTTATTGTCATTTTAACATATTTATAGGGTGCTAAGTTATATTTTCGACAAATTTGTAGTTTTATGCCAAATTTAAAATAAATTTGAAGAAAAACTTTACCAAAGACATAATTAAATTTGTTGTCACTATTGAGCCTAAAAAGAATTCTGTTCTTATTTATACATAACAATATTCTTGTTAAACATATCTTTAGATCTCCAGATCAAATTAAAAAAAAAAAAAATCACTTAGTTTGAAGAGCATTTTAAGTTTATACTCGATTCAGAACAAAAAAAATTCAGATTTGATTATCTGCCTTGGAGTAAGTTGATAATTTATTTTATTGTTAAAGCTGTATTACCCAATGTTACTAGCTAAATAAAATGCTGGATTACAGATTGTAGGAATACATCAAATATACATATTGTATTCATCTGGATTAGAAAATAATGCAAGAAAATAGATGTTCGGGTAATTATGTCATTTAAAAATAGTTTTTTTTTTCTCAATAATTAATCAAAAATAAATGTGTCAAAGCTGGATGATAATTCCACATATCACAAATATTAAAACATCCAACTAAATAAAATATAGTCAGGAATATTGGTGGCTGCCAATGGTTTTGATGGTTCATTATGAAAATCAGCATGGTCGATGGATTTAAAATTCCCACACCTGGTAACTTGAAAACACCCACACCCAGCATACAGGATTTCCTCCAAACACTAATGTTCAGGACATAAAGTCATTAATACTTCATACAGGTACAGTCATGTTGGTGTTTCCTTCCTCAGACAGTGCATTTTTTTAATACTGATATTTCAAGTGCATGTGTTTTAAAGCCGCACACCCTAGTTCCATCCAGCGAAAATAAATTATAATTTGGTTAATCTACAAACCTGTAACACACTTAGATCAGGTTTTTATCAAATGGAGTGAAAAAGCAGGTTTTATATCGATAAATACCATGGGAATCCCCATGTCCCAATTGCTTGAAATAATTTTGAAAGTTAGTATTCTGATGTCACCGGTAGATGTCGCTCAAAGCACAACAATGCCTACGTCACTACAAATTTCACAGACTTGGGGTGCGTTCATTTCACCTCTCCTGGACATGTTCCAACTGTTCTGTCCTGGTTGTATCCCCTCTCCAGATATCGTAAGACTTAGCAAAATTATTGGTTTTAAGGGTTTGTAACGTTTTATATTGAGACACTTACTTGTCTGAACTTTATTGTTACTGAAAATGTTCACGAACTGTGAAGAAAAATCTCACAAATGAACAACAACAAATCGGATGTTGATTGCGCGAACCGTGCACGAGAAACAAAACGAACCAAAATGATAACGGTCACGTGATATACCAACGTCTGTGACATTGAAATGGAAATATCCCCTCTAAAAATAGATTGGACCTCGCTTGCTTAACGGTTTTTTCTCGACAACACGTCTTGTGAAAAAATCAAAAAATGCATTTCGTGGTTTTACAAACATCAGGATTACCAAAAAGCACTTCAGGTGAATGGAAATGTGTATTCTAAATAATAAAATGTAAGTAAAGTGCAATTTTATTTGTGAAAAATGGGGTTTAATAGAGAAAAACAACGCCGTAATGGTTAACAAATAAACGTAACTAGGGTGTGTCCCTTTAATGGAATTCTTTAAAGGAGTAGAGTTACTCTGACTATTTTTGTTGTCTCTACATATATACCTGAGTACACACACCCAACTGACAGTAAATATCTTCAGGAGTGTGTTGGTTGTAAAAAAAAAAAAAAAAATTTTATGTGGAAAACAATTTATGCAATTTTATTTCATCTAGTACCACTGCGTCATTAAGTAGCCTAAGTGTGCTTCAAACATGTATGGGGTACCTGTAAAAAAAAGTATTCGAATTTGTGCAGAACTAGGGTAGTTATCTCAGAAATGAGCAGCTTGACCTCCAGTTTTTTCTGATTAATTTTAAGGGTGAGGGGTGGTAGTATTTATATCAGTGGCGTTTATGTCAATAGATATGCTGCAGGTACATGTAGGAGTTTTAACCACATATGTTACTATTTGTCGACTATGGGATTTAATTTGGTAGTATACACCCAGTAACTGTTGTAGTAAAAATAAGTTTCAAACCTTACCCAACAGTGATGTCGAAGATGTTGCTACCCACTGAGCTGGACACAGCCATGTCACCGTAGCCTTTCTTCGCAACGATCACACTCGTTATCAAATCAGGAATACTCGTCCCTGCTGCTAAGATGGTCAGCCCCATTATCTGCAAGGAGTAATTAAACCAGTGATCTGTGTTAGACAGATCTGCTACCAGGAAATCCTTGCTTCTTCTATTCCACACTGAAACACCAGTATTACATTTACTACTTGCTGAAATTATTAAATTTACAAGCTCAACCACGTACACCATATTATAATATTCACTAATGCAAAATCAGTGACTGCTGTTTGACAGGCGCGATCAAGACCATGCCCGTATATTATATCTCAGAGCACTAAAAAACCCGCATCCCTTAACGAATGTGTCAGGTGAAAATTTTATACTTTTAACTTATATAATTTTTTAGAAATTGAAACAGAAACCAAAAGCTTTCATTCAGAAAAAGAAAACAGTGGTGTCTTCCTTAATATAACATGTATCAACTGTTCTCATTGGATGTATGTAAGTGGAAGTCGTACTGTCGATTGGAATATTCCGATTATTTGGAACACTTCAGCCTATTTCTATTCGTAATCAGCCAAGGTGTTCCGAATTACCACGAATTTGCAGAACAGGCGGGTGAGGTGTGTTGCTTTTGTAGCAATCTCATAAATTAATTGTAACCAATGTCAAAATAAAAAGATATTGCTATGTTTATTTACTTGTTTACTTACTAGTAATTCCCTGACATTATATTTAATTATCGGTTTTATAATTTTACTTTCAAAATGTTCGAGTGTTGTCAGGGGACAGAAATTAGTGTTTGCCTAATTTCTCGCGTACACTTATGCCTGTCGTCAGTGAGAACTTCAAAATAACAGTGATTAATAATTAACTGTTTGACAGTGGTGGTTATATAGTGATAGTCGTAAAGTTAATCACTGAGAATGGTTAGCAATTAATTATTAATGAGCAGTTAAAACTTCAAAATGATAGTGATTAAATTAATATTTGTTTGATGATTATTAGTGGTAAAATTGTTAATAGGACTATAATGAAAAGTAAGGATGGTTAGTATAATTATATACAGAGGCCCATGGGGGGGGGGGGGGAAGGGGAGGGAGGTTGAGATTGAGAGTTCCGTTAAAATGAAAAACAAATATCAAATTTTACATATAAAAGTCCGGCATAACGTAGCCAGGTTTGTTACCCGTCGGACTCCCTCAAACACCAAATCAGTTATAGCGGTACTGTTAAAAATAAAGATCCCTTGCTGTTATTTGGAAAGAGTAACCATGTGGCGACAGCGGATTTCATATGTGACCAAGTGTCAATATAACTGTGCGTTTGCCATCCAATAACTGCTGATTAGTAGTGCCATGTAGCATTTATTATAAATACATTTGTACGACTAAAAACAAATGGTTTCTTGTCATGGCTCTGTGACCAGGACATTGTACCGGTACATGCATACCGCAACTTCATGCAATTTGTTAATGTATATTTCCCAACAAAAGTTAGTGTATTATTCTCGAGTGTAACCAGCATCATCACATTGTTTGGCCAGAGTTATTTACATATATATATATATATATATTATAAACAAAATCTGGGAAACACCCACCCACCCCACCCAACACACACACACACACACACCCCGTCTACGGCTCTGCACCTTTGACAAGTTCCATCTACATGAAATTTCAATCCCCCACCCCGCCCCTGCAAAACATGCTGGCTACGGGCCTATATAAATGACAGTGAAACACGAACAGATATTAATTTTATTGTTGAATATTATTATCAGTTTGGTGACATTTACATTTCAACAAGCAGTGACTCTCGCAAAAAAAAATCACAGGAGCTTTTTTTTAGCTCCTAAAGATTTGACAAACAGCAGTCACTGTAAAATACACACAAACTTACGAACACAAACTTACTTACTAATGCAAAATACACACAAACTCACAACGTTTATTCACTATACTGAAACATCATTACTAATGCAAAATCAGGGCTTCAAGATTATGGTAGCCCCACTCCCATGGCTAGTGATATTCAATGTCGGGCTAGTAAATAACTACTATTGCCATGCCCGACAGCTAGTGAAAAAACCCAACAGAAAGTCAAATCACAAATGTTGCAGTTGTCTATTTTGTAAATATGAATATTCTGCCCCCACCCCAAACCTCCAATGTTAGCATTTTTAAGCTGTATCTCCCTCTTTAGGTGGCATATCTGATTATTACTATTATATAGTAAAATTGTATTAACTTAAAGTAAAGTAGGGCTAGTGAATTTTTAATCGTGGCTAGTAAAATTTTAAATCATAGATCCCATGGCTAGTGGATTTTCTAAAAATTCTAGAAGCCCTGGCAAAATACAAACACAACTACCAGGCCCCGAATTTAGCAAGTTACAGGACCGATCATGTTTGAGTATGACGGCCAATTAATAACATGCAAAATAATGTTCAGATCATTGGCGCACATGACTAGGGCACTGCAGCAATTTGGCAATGGCCGCCGTTAAATGGGAGCCCTGAACTACAATTTTAATAAACTTACAATCTTGTCTCACCCTAGCTATTACAACAGCATTTACATATATAGCCAAATGATACCTTAGAGTAGTGTTCAATTTCAATAAGAAAATGTTAGTCTATCCTACGTGTATGTAAATGGTTACATAATAAAATTATAGCCGAGACTGCAGTTGGTTATCTAGTCAAACTATACCTGAGAATGCAACTTTAATGAAGCGTAACTTCAATTCACAAAAGATCATCCAGCTTTATTTTCTAACCATTAAATCAGCCTACTGTTCCAGGGCACAATATTTCACGAGAACCGTTGTTCTGTTCGCATGTCGGTTACGCAACATTAAAATCACAAGAACCGCCAATCGGTTACGTGGTGAACAATTACACTCTAAAATTGAAAGCACCATATATAAGTAACGAAAACGAAAATCGGCTTATGTTTTTAAACCACCAATGTATTACAGAACCATAGTCCAAGTGTTTTAGGATTAGGTAGGCCTAATTCATTGGTTACAAGAACTATATTCACGTAACCGAACAATTGGTTACCTATGGTAAGTAAACCTACAGGTAATGTGAACGGACTTCCGGTGACCTAAGATTTTGAAATATTGTCCCCTGCTGTTTTTGATGGTGACTGAGCACTTCCAAACAATTTTACTGGTTTTCATCCTATTCTATTCAAAGACATTCATTTAACATTGGGACCCCCCCCCCCCCCCCCCCCCCCCCCCCAAAAAAAAAAAAAACCCCAGTCTAAAAAGCATTCATAATTAACACCTGGCCACCTGGGCAGGTCTCTGGTATAAAACCTACCTCTGGTGTTATGCCCACAGTCTCTCCTGTTTGGTTGGCCCACCAGACCATGAGATAGGAGAAGAAAGCAATCCACAGAATACTTCCAATAAATGTCACATAAAACCATTTTTTCTTCTTCTGCAAAACAGATAAAAAGCAGTTAAAACGTAAGATGTATAGCAATCCATAATATTCAAATACATAAAAACATATTTTTTTTCCTTATGCAAAATAAGTAATAACTGCATGGTAAAACTTGTTCTTTTCTTCTCCTACAAAAAAAACCCCCTAAATGGTAGTAACATTTTTCTTCTACTGGGCTCCGTTCCACAAAGCTATCTTAGAGCTAAGATCACCTCAAGTACATAAGGTAGTTATGCCTTTAAGGTGATCTTAACACTAAGATCACTTCGTGGAACAGGGTCTTGTTTAAGTCAGTAAAAACTGGTAAAAATAAAATATAACAGATTATCAATTTTCAATATACTGCCAGTGAATGTCATGGCAAACCACTTTTTCTTTTTGAAAACGAAAATGCAAGTATATTTATTAACACTTCAGCACATTTTGAAGTTGCACTACTTTGTGTCTAACCTTATTTTGACACTTGATAAAGATGAGAGGAGAAACCTGCTGATATACAAGTTGTAAGATAAATCATGGTATCTAACAGAGGAGTGTTGTGTTCTATTTCTTATATGTCCAAAAATATATATATACTACTCAAAAGAAGTTAAGGGTCAAAAATATTTGTGCAAATAAAAATAAGCTAATATGGTAAAAGTGTGACGACTAATGACAAATTATTTATTTGATGTCTCAAGAACAGAAAACACAAAACAAAAAACCTTTGCTTGGAAACTAGTTTACTACCCAGATGGAGAAAGTCATGCACCCCCAAAAATGATGTTCACACATGTAGTAGAAGCGTCAGTAACTGGTGTAGCCACCATTAGCATTCACACATTCTTGACAACGTTGGCGCATGCTGTTAACCAGGCGTTGGAAATAACGTTGAGGAATCGCTTGCCATTCTGCAACTAATTGGTGAGCCAGTTGCTGGAGGTTGACGGCAGGGACGTGATGTGATCGTACTCGCCGCCCTAGTTCATCCCACGCACTCAGTGGGTGACAAGTCTGGTGAATATGCAGGCCAATCCATGTGCTGAAAGTTCTGCTGCTGCAGGAAGTCAGTCACCACCCTGGCACGATGAGGTCTTGCGTTGTCGTCCTGGAACCAAGCTCCTGGTCCAATCCGCTGCAGAAGTGGAATTACAAAAGGTTGAACAATCTCGTTGAGATAATGCTGACCAGTCAAATTTCCATTAATGATGTACAGAGGGGTTCTGTGATTCATGGATATGCCCACCCACACCATTACACTTCCTCCTCCAAATGGTAGATGTTGAACAACGTTGACATCAGCAAATCTTTCTCCTTGATGACGGTAAACACGAGCCCGGCCATCACTGAACTGGAGCAAGTACTGTGACTCATCTGTGAATAATGTCTCTGCCCATTGACCATGATTCCACCGGATATGACGTCTGCACCAATCAAGGCAAGCCCTTCTGTAATGGGCAAGTTGCTGTGGTCAGACTACAGGACGCTGACATCGCAAACCTTGGTCTTGCAGACGATTCCTAATGGTCTGGTCAGACACATTGTTGCCTGTAGCAGCTCTGAGTTGATCACGAAGACGCTGTGCGGTTACAAAATGCTATCGCAAAGCCGTTATCATCAGGAAACGGTCTTCTCATGCTGTTGTTGATCGTGGTCTTCCAGAACGGGAGCGATTCTGAATAGAATTAGTCGTCCTGAACCTCTGCCAGAGTCTACCGATAACGCTTTGGCTTACATTTAGATGGTGAGCCACAAATCTTTGAGTGTGTCCATCTTGTAGCCAGCCAATGGCCCTTCCCCTGTCTTGCAAACTGAGTTGTCATCGAACCATCTTCAAATTTAAAGTGATGATGAAAGGAAAATGCTCATCCCTTTTATTGCTAAAATTGGCATGCATTGAATTACACTCATGCTAAGCACGTGCAAATGGTGCACGAGGTGTCACAGTGGGAGTATCGAGGCAGGTTGTCATTTTAGTCTGACTATGTTTTTGCTTCAAATCCATGAAAAGGAAATCTGGGTTAACTTAAAAAGTTTCTAAAGATAAGGGCAATGATTGCATGTCCCTTAATAATGTTAATATTCTAACCCTATCTGGCCTAATAAAAACATACTTCCAAAAATGATCAAAAAGTTTCTTTGACCCTTAACTTCTTTTGAGTAGTATATATTTATAATATATATATCTATATATAATTATCGCAAATAAAACATACTATTTACAGCATTTACACTTGCAGGCACGGGACATAGCCCAGTGGTAAAGTGCTTGCCTGATTAGCGGTCAGTCTGGGATCAACCTCCATCGGTGGCCCATTGGGATGGGAATGTATGAATCCTATGGATGTCATGTAATAAACAATTACTGACCATATTTCGGGCAATATCAGGTTTTATGGATCTAAGAAATTGATATCAGTTTCTTCGGTCCATAATTATCAATTATGGCTGGAACAAATTGATATTGACTAAGGCCAAATATCAAGTTCTTTTTTCAATAAAACCTGATATTGCCCGAAATATGGTCAGTCATTGTTTTTTGACATAATGACATCCATAAGATTTTTACATATGGCAGTTTTGTTTATCAGAATCAAAATATGGCAATGCTTATAATTTCCTGCAAAATGTGTTCTCAGGGTTTCTGCCCGAGGGTAAAACGGGTATGGCGCCATACCCAAAATGTTTTGCAGATTTTAATTTTTTTTAGATAATATTTTGACAAAATTAATTACTCTTATCATTACTGTATGATTTTCTGAACCCTAACCCTAAACTTAACCCATTTTATTTCTGGGGGAGGCCCTCCATATCCTATGTTGACTGTGGTTGCATTCACTTCCATAGTGCCATACCAAAAAATTTCTTTCTGGCAGAAACACTGGTTCTGACAAGATTTAGCGACGTCACTTCCTCCTACAACGTTGTATAACAAGCAGAGGAATGTGGAAAAAAACAGTTGAAATATTACCAAGACAAAAATTAAATTAGACACACTATATATAATATATGACCAGCAAGAGTGTCAAAATCATTAATAACAAAATAAAAAACCAAAATGTGTAAAATCTGAACCGAATCCAACTGCGTTTTGTTGTATCATGTACATTTCTAAATCTGAATTTTACGAGTACTGACCTTGTCCATGTAGTATTTATGGAATTAAACTATGAATAATGTTGTTATATGGACAGCAAATAATTTTGTCACAATTGGCAGTTGACATTGCATTATGTCACCTACTCATTAATTGGATAGAATGTTTCTCTTCTTTGTTTTCATTGGTTAAAAATCTGAGATCAATATATCACTTTTGATCGGACCGGTGGGACCGACTGAGGGCAATTAATATCACTATTTACAGAAGGTCATGTCACTGGTTTTCAACCAATAAGAATACAGATATATTTTCATTATATAATAAAACCTGATATTGCCCTCAATGACAGTCTATAATTGATAAAATTTAACATTGTTTCAGGCTATCTTTATGGCATGTGTCATGACAATATCGCTGCAACAGTTGTGGTTTGTGAAACTGACATCATCAATGTATATCTGATACTGCAAATTGCTTTTAAAAGTATAACAAAGTTAAAATTGAAAAAATAAATAAATAAACAAATAAATAAATACATTTTAAAATGTTACCATATAGCCGAACTTGTTGTTTTATTCTTACAACAAATGGAAAATATTTACTAAATGCTTATTTGAGCAGAAATGTAGTTGCAGCTTACTTTATAGTATGTTACTGACATCGATTGTGTAGTGAACTGAATCAAATGTAATATTGGTTATATACTTTAGTTTATGGATAATAAATATTCACACTACCTGCATGCCACACAACACAAAATTTATGGAACTTGTTTCTGAATTCTCGCTCGGAAATAAAGGGGAAAAAAACTTGTTCCATATAGTTTGTATACCATAAAATTTATTAATATTGCAATCTGTTTAGTTTTTTTCTCAAATATGTACTAAGGTAGTGTGACATGTAAATTTTGCAAACAACTTGTGGTAGGGCATGAACAGTGCAGAATTTATAAGCATGCATCCACCACTACCCACTTCCACCGTTTACAGTTCATATTCAAATAAATACACATTTAGAGAATACTCATTGAGCTACGAGGCAATACCATTTATCTTGCACTCGTGAAACTATGGAAACTATTCTTACACACAATTGACCGCATAATAGAGAACAACTGGTTATGACGCCAAAACGCATCTAGGGAAAGATAATTTTTCTTTCCCTATTTCTCTCTGCCCATATAGGTAATAAATATAAATACCTAATAATATATAAACATATATGTATAACAAGAAGGCTTAATTAAATTGTATGTGCTTCCGAATTTTTTTTTCTTAATTCTATTGATTAAAATCCTTCCTGTTTCTTTTTGTCAATAAGCTATTAAAATATTATACAGTGCTGGTTTTGAACCAATTGTTGGCTCTGCATGGGGATAAAAGAAAGAGCTAATTACACTGTCGTGTATGTAATCTATATCCCGATTGAGAAATGCATCCTGATAAGCAATTTCTCTCAGTTTTTTTAACTAGCGTTTTCCACTGGCTGGTTCTTCACAAAGAATATGTCTGCGACAAATTAACTTGTATTGATTGAATATTGGAAAGTGCACAGATGTCAAATCTGAGTTTGAAACAAATCAGGACGGTTTTCTCTAGACACTGTTTTATAACACCTGGCTTTCTTAATTGTCCAGCAAATATTATGTTTTGAAAATTTAAAACTGATTAGAAATTTAATGTTTTAGAAGTGTGCTGCTTGATCTCTGAAACTTGTTTAACAAACTGCAATGCGATACAAAACAAAAACAAAATGCTCACTGTTGGCCACTGCCCTAACAAATCTAGTCTACATCATAGTTACTAAGCAATTTAACATTTGCAAATAGCATATGGTAGCTTAGCTGGACATGTGTAACAGATAGATCAATTTTCAGTAAGATTTGAACCATGGACCATCTGTGCAAAAACTCTTGCACTCTACCAACGCTATAGTCAACATATGTGTCTTCTACAAGTGTTTTATCAGAACCTGTAATCCGAACAGGGCTAAAGGACACTCAAGCTAACTCTGGGTTGGTGTCAGTACTGCATGGGAGTGAACCCAGTATCTAGCACACTTAAGGCCTTAGGCCGATGGCAAGTATGACGCCAAGATTGGTTAAAAACCATCCATTTTTTACTTCTAATATGTCAAGCATTCTAAAACATTTTAGTTTGGTTTGTACATCATGTAATTCTGAAAATTGCCTTAGGAAAAACAAATTCTGAGGCAAAGGTAGGTAGAACTTTACTTTGAGCTAAAATACATGTACACTTTCCCTCTGAATTTGTATTTTAAATTCCTACAGGCATACCACTACTACCTTCTCACAATAATAGCTAGTTAGATGTCTGAAAAAAAAAAACCCTCCAAAAAACGCTGACATTAATCAATTTCACTTCAGCTTTACATCAGCAATGGTGAATGCAAACTGCGAGGCTCTGTATAGACATCTAAAATCAGACCTTTTATAGTAGTGTAATGAGGTGATCTGGGAGATTTATTACTTCAGACCGATTTAAAAGAAAAATAATTAAATGTATGCAGCACTTTCAAATATAACATAGAGCCATGTGTTTTTGGAGCTTGTTAGGTAATGCATCTGAGTAATGCTTGTTACACCATGACAGCCTCATCTAGATGCCATTACCTTGCTACTGGAAATAGAGCAGGCCGGTCTGGCTGTATACACTTCATGTGCAAGAAACAGGTGTTATGTACACCACATGAGACATCATTATTACACATACAATGTGCACGCAAAATAAAGATGAAATTATCTGACAACGACTTGCTAATGTGCGTATCAACTGTGACGTCTCGAAATACATACATGCACATTTGTGTTTTCATTGCATGTATCACTATACTTATCTATTTTGACATAAGTACATTAAAAAAACAATAATCCCATGGAATTAAATGTCTCGCCTCCCCAGTGCGTGTTCGAGATTAAAAAATTTGGGCAGTAGTATCCCAGTTGGATACTAACATTTCCAAATCTGGTATCCCACCTGAGAATTTAGTATCCCACTTAAATGAAATTCATAAATAACACCATAACAAACTTGGATGACAATGTTCTCGTTCCCAGTCTATTGCTACGCTGCAATCAAAATCATGGAATTTGTGATATTCGCAATCAAACGGAATCAGCAAAAAGATTTGCTGCATCTATTTTTGAGTAATATTGACAAAAATTAATATTTAGCAGTAACCTATAAGTGTTTCTGACATTACTAATGATAAACCTACCTGTATCAATTTTCTGCAGATGTGGAATCAATACCGCAAATAAAATTTGAAGGGAGAAAACATCCAACAAAAACAATAGTGACTTAGCGGTTCCCAGTCTATTGCTCCAGTGTAGCATTAGACTGGGTACAGGTTGGTGGTGGTGGTGGTGGGGGGGGGGGGGGGGAGGAGAGGAGATATTGTTATGGCATAGCATTAGACTGGGTACCAGCTCAAAAATACTTTTACTTAACTTACCAGTAAATGACGACTTTCAGTTTTAGCGAAAACTAAAAACACAGGATTAAAAAAACCCCACCCAACAACATTATATGGCATTCCGTTTGGATACTAGGTTCTTGAAGTCTAGTATCCAAAATTAAATTCTGGTATCCCTGTGATATTGGAATACTGTTAATCTCAAACACTGCTCCCATAAATGTTTTCAATGTACTGTGATAAACATCCATATGTGCAACAACAAAATAAGTTTTAATGATCTCGCGTTACAGTTTATGAGAAACTGATCTAACTGCGAAACTTTAATGTAAAAGTTGTTGTTGCCATCATCGCTGCCATCAGAAAACTAATCCCTGTATCTTGCCTTTATACTTTAAAAAGGTGAGACAAAAATATATTTTTATCTTGCAACTTTTTTTTTCACATTTAAAAGGCTTTCAAGGAAGTTTCCAAACCTGAAGTACATGTAGCAAGCTTGATGAAAAGAGCTAAGTCTAAAAGTCAATTCATACTCGGATTGGTGACCTCATGCAAAACTGAATTATTGTGTTAGTTTTTAAGGTAAATTAAAAAGCGTTGAATAAACGCACACCAAAATTTAATATGCACTTGTTGAAACCACTCTTAATTCACTAAAAAATTAGAATTCGGTTTGAACAGAAGTACAGTAGGACTGGGCGAGTCAACTACTCGCCACAAGAGTCGGCATTGCATGTTCTTGTTGGCATTGAAGTATGTATCTAAAGTCTGTCCCATCCTTCTACAAAAATGTTTTTTATTAATAATTTCAGTTTGGTTTGACGCAAGAAGAAAGGGTAAGTGTTTTGGAAATAACAAAAATATAACAAAAAAATCAGCTCAGAAATAAATAACTTGTAGTGAAAAAAAGAGAAACTTTGTTTTGTTTCATGACACCACTAGAGCACATGGATTTATTAATCATCGGCTATTGGATGTCAAACATTTGGTAATTTTGACATATAGTCTTAGAGAGAAAACCCACTATTGGATGTCAAACATTTGGTAATTTTGACATATAGTCTTAGAGAGAAAATTCGCAACATTTTCCCATTAGTAGCAAGGGATCTTTTTATGCACTACCCAACAGACAGGATAGCACATACCACAGCCTTTGCTATTATGTCGTAATGCACACTGGCTGGAACATGAAATAACCAACTTGTAGTAAATTCCATAGTATGAAAAAAGGTGCTCCCTGTGGGTCAGGCTATAGCTAAGTGTACACACAAGCTGTTGTCACTAAACAGAACTCTATGACCATTCGAGTTTACACAAAAATCTAGATTACACAGAAGCTGTTTTCGACAGAGTCAATTGTATGTGTAACTTGTGTTCTGCACAAACAGCCCAAATATACTGAACCGCAAAAGAAACGCGAGATTTTTAAATGTCATTTCTATATGGTAAATTATAACAATTTATTTCGGGGATGTAACTGTCAATATTACAAGACATGCTGGTTTATGACTGAGACCCAAATTGCAGGTACCCTTTCAACTTTCCATGAAACGACACGCCAAAACGCACCTGTCTCGAAGGCCGTGGGTGGCAGTCGCAAACAATTGTCATGAAAACCGAAATGCACGTGCATCTCGTGGAGGTTATGGGTATAAAAACCAACTTGAACCGCGTTCCTGGCATTCGTAATTTGCACGCATCAGGTATGACCCGATTGTCAGAAGCGCAGAGAGAACAAGCTATCGGCCGATTGCAAGCCGGGCAGCGTGCCCTGGTTGTTGCTAACGCTTACAATGTCCATGCCAGCACCATCCATCGTCTACAGCAGCGGTACATCAACACCAACAGCACTGCAGACAGTCACTGCAGCGGGCACCCCCGGGTGACCACGCCCAGGCAGGACCGCTACATCAACCGGCAACACCTCCATGATCGCTTCAGAACGGCCAGCATGACAGCTCGCGCGACCATTGGCACTGGACAGCGACCCATCAGTGACGACACGGTACGACGTCGACTGGCCGCCAACAACCTGTTTTGCCGACGTCCCGCTCGAGGACCTGTCCTCACCGCCCGCCACCGTCAGACACGACTACAGTGGGCTACACAGCACCAACATTGGCGGCATCAACAATGGAGGTTGATAGTCTTCTCTGACGAGAGCCGGTACTGCGTTTCCAACTCGGATGGCAGAGTGAGGGTGTGGCGTAGGAGGGGTGAACGCTACAGAGACGCATGTGTCCTGGAGAGAGACCCGTGGGGTGGCCAAAGCATCATGGTTTGGGGTGCTATAGGCCTGAATCAGAGAATTGGGCCCCATTTGTTCCAAAATGTTGGTGCAGGCAGAGGGAATGGCATCACAGCGCAGCGCTACGTTGACCAGATTCTAACACCTCACATAGTGCCCTTCTTCACGCGTCACCATAACCACGTGTTCTAGCAGGATAATGCTCGCCCCCACACGGCCAGGATCACCATGGACTTCCTGCGTCAGCATAACATCAGAACCATGCCGTGGCCGGCTCTCAGCCCTGATTTGAACCCGATTGAACACCTGTGGGATGAAATCCAGAGACGGCTTAACCAGGTGGTCCCACGGCCGACAACTCGTGTGCAACTGGAGGCAGCTTTCCTGAGGGTGTGGGCACAGGTGCCAATGGCTTTTGTGAACCGCCTCGTGCACTCCATGTACCGACGGTGTATGGCCGTTTTGAACACCCAGGGAGGACATACACGGTATTGAACATGTCACGCCCTACAATCTCGATGTGCTGGATCCCCCCACTACCTGAACACAGGCAAACGACCCAGAGACTGTGGTCAAAGTGCATCCAATAAATTGACTTTATCAGATTTTTCAAAATTTATCTTTGATATTAATAAATTGAAACATATTTTCTCAGCCACACATGTGTCGCGTTTCTTTTGCGGTTCAGTATAGATTATATGTGTGCCCAGTGCCCAGGGATGCATGCTTCAACATAAGCACAAAAATAAATTCTTAAAGTAACAGACTTTACTTTCAACTCATAAAAATGGACACTAAGCTTAAATCTACAAACCTGTAACACATTTGGATAAAGTTACAACAAGAGTTTGCATGTGATGTTGAAACAGTGAAATAGACTAGAACTCGACTCAATAACCGTTACTTCTCAGTCACACATGCATTTTTAAAAATATGAAAAATACATTTTGTGATATAAAAAACACTTTGGATGACCAGAAACACTTCGGATGTTTGGAAATGGATAATCTAAAAAATAAATCTAAGTAAAGTATGATTTCAGTTATTAAAAACGGCTCTAATAGTGAAAAATATGCCTGTGTTTAAAACTAGGGTCTGTCACTTTAATTACAGTTATATGGTGTCCGTTTATACAGATAATGATCAAGAGAGGAAACCCACTGCCACAATGGATCAGCAGCAAGGGATCTTTTAGACAGGAAAGTACATACCACAGTTGTTGAGACTGGCTGGAATGAGAAATGGCCCAATGGGACCACTAACAGAGATTGATCCTAGACTGACTACACATCAGGCAAGCATTTGACCATTGGGTGACATCTTGCCACCACCCCAATTTTTTTTATAAAATAATAATAAATGGAAATAAAGTGACACATTAATTCAATCAGTACAGGTTTTCAGTTAGCCTCCACTCCATTTTTATGAGCACATAATTATTTTCATTCTGCTTTGAAATATTTTCATTCTGCTTTGAAAATGTATAATGTTGTAAAATTGTAAAACAAAAGTATATATATATATATATATATATACATACATATATATATATATATACATATATATACATATATATACATATATAGACATATATATAGACATATATATAGACATATAGACATATATATAGACATATATATAGACATATATAGACATATATATACATATATACATATATATATACATATATATATATATATATATATATATATATATATATATTATCTCGCCTTCATGTAAAATTCTTTGATCTCATTGGTTGTTTGCCGTTGGACAAATCCCTTATCCCTCTGTGGGCGGAGCCAAATTCTCTTATACCCCATCTGTAATTTCCAACAGTTTCCAGCCGCCCCAGTTAATGCTAAAGCAATAATTAGATTATAAATAACATTGATAATCAATCAAGTATACATAATTAATTTTATTTTTACTATAAAATACACTATTTCAATACTTTTAAAAGCTGCAATGTTGAACTCGGTCACCTAATTACGGTCGTGGTGTTATTGTATTAATGCGCGATTAGCAACAGTTGTTTTTTTTGTTTTTTATTTTTTATTTTTTTATTTTTTTTACTACATACATTTCTGATAAAAAAAAAGTGTTTTTTTTTATTCTATTTTTATTAATATCTGTTTCAGACAATTTCGTATTACAAACATTTGAAGTTAAAAACTTGTTTATCGATGGAACTATGTTTCGTCACTGGCAAGTGGTTTCGTTCGCGTCCGCGTGGTACGGCTCCGTTAATAAATTGTTAACAATTATTGTCTGGCGTTATTTTGATTACTTGGCTATATGGTTTAACATGTCGGCAAGATAAATTCGTTGTAGAAGCATCTCTCGGGGTATATGGCTTTTTATGTACCCTCTGTGTGCTCTTTTACCCCCTCGCCTTCAGCTCGGGGTAAAAGAACACACAGAGGGTACATAAAAAGCCATATACCCCTCGTGATGCTTCTACAACTTATAATATACTCATGGATAAAAGTTCTCTTGTACCGAATAAAATGCTTTCAAACCAACTGCAAAGTTTGTAAATGTTTCAAATTTGACAAAGATGACTTTGCAAATCATTTCATGTTCATTAACGACCAATAAATAATTTCTTGAAAATGATTTATTTTTCCTTCATTACCATTAAACATTATATATATCTTTGGCATTACATGCACAGGAACTTTTTTCCGTTAGTATATATTTATGTTGAAATGTCTGATTAAGTTAATTAAAGACTAAGCATACGTTGTATTTTTTACAACAATCTGTAAAATTATATCCATTTGACGAAGCCTTTAATGACTCTTGAAATAGCCATTCCATGCTGTTTATTTGTAGTAGCTAATACAACCCTTGGGGCAGCATACTAATCTAACACAGAAACATGTAACAGAACAAAGAAAAAGAACAGATGATGTGTAGCTTGTGTAGATAATATATTAAACACCTAAGGCCAAATCCATAAAGCCATTCTAAACTGAGCTAGTGACAATTTGATAAACTGCATACTAACTCTTATCATATTGCCAAGCGTTATTCATAAAACCATTCTATTGTGGTCGCAAGATTCTGAATTCTGTACAAAGTTAAAAGTTGATCGAGTACCTCAAGTCACTATAGAGAGATATATAGAGGATAATAAACAAGTTACCAGTTAATATAAAATTTATGTCCTGAATGAAATAATTTTTAGTTGTCACGAGCTTTAGTGATTAACAAATGAAATTTATTTCATGAGGGACATAAATTTGATAATAACGGTACCGAGTTTGTTATTCTATTTATTACACTAGCTATATTTTCTCTAAAAGCCTTTATTTTAGACGCACATGCATGTACATGTATAGAAACGATACAAACCACTTTATACACTGTTCTGAGTATTGCTATAACTTTGTATTTTAATCATGTTCACTGATAATGTTAAAAAACAAAAGTTCTCTTTATTCTGCTAAAAAATCTACAATGAATTGCATTAAAATTACATTTTGTTATAAATTTAACACTGAAAACAGACAGTACTGAATGCAAAGTCTTTAAACTACATGACGTCATATTGTGTGCTTGCCAAATCGTGATGACGTCATATTTAGTATCGACAAGGTCATTGGTTTATAAGAGTCAAATCGTTCAATAATACTGTACGTTATACCAATGCAGAATATTTCTCACTGAGAAAATATGGAAAATATGGAGAATACCATTTACTTTCCAATAAACTGCTTCAAAATGTATCGAGCAAGAGAAAGTTAATTGGACAGATTTTAAAACAGTGACATATTCTATTTCTTACATAACTTCAAAAATCAGCTTTATAATAATAATAATAATAATAATAATAATAATAAAATCTTTATTTATAGAAGGTAACTCAGGTAGTTATAGACTATTCTCCCCTGAGGCCTTCTTACTAATTATAACAACAATAATAATAACAATAATCATATTAATTATTAAAAATAAAAACTAACAAAACCATACATGTATGTACAATATATATACAACCATAAAGATATTAAGACATAATTATGTAGAAGAGCAATCATGTTCCTAAAAAGTGTTTATAAATTTTGTTCTTAAATATATTTAAACTAGTACATTTTTAACATCATTAGGTAAACTCTTCCAGATACCAACTCCAAAAAATTGAAAGCTTTTCTTGTAGTGCTCTATTTTTGGTTGGGGAGCTAACATATTTCCATCATCAATGGAGCGAAGTTCATAAATTGATGATATTGGATTGAACAGGTCTCTGAGGTACTGAGGAGCAAGTCCGTTTAATGATTTATATACAAGAATGGCTTTTTGATATTCAACTCTTCTGTTTAGTTTTAGCCACTTCAGTTCATGAAAAAGTAAATCTGTTGGATCATCAGGTGATTTGTCAAAAATAATATGTGCTGTTCTTTTTTGTAATTTATTTATTCTTTCTAAGTCTAATTTAGAACAATTTCCCCATATGGTCAAGCAGTAATCGAATAATGGTTGAATATAAGCATTAAAATACAGTATTCTAATGTTTAGAGGAAGATACTTCTTTATTTTTGCTAGCAGAGCTTACGATTTGTCATGAGAAATAGGACATGTTCTAATCAGTACAATTCCGGTACGACATGTCGTATAAGACTAAAGTTGTTCCAATTTAGCTGTTCTCACAGTACGATTCGATCGCATGTGACAAGTCGGTACGACTAATTGCATAATGAGAACGCACCTTAATCAATCAACAATCAAGTTCATTTCCAAGAAATTCTATCTGTTCATGCCCACTTTAGTAATACCCAAACCTTGGCTTTTATCAAAGTATTACTTTGATGTACGAAACTGACATGCTTCAAGGGTTGAACTTGATAATAAATCAGACCATACTTGATCGTTGGGAATTTTATTTTGGTATAAAATGTTAAGTGTTTAATTTTGTATTACCAGTAATATTCCTTTTGGCCACTGAATTACTTCAAATTATTTGTATTAGTCCACTGTGTCAAAAAATCCTACCCATTAAGTGCTGACAAATATACTCTTTTATTCATTACATCATATCACACAATCGCCACCTGTGGGTCAGACAAGGGGTGCAATTAACATTTACAGCAATTTGTGGCAGTCGAGCGCACACATTAAAAGGTGGAATTTCAGACACCGATGAATTAGGCGTCTTGTTGATTGGACGTGCAAAAACAAATCTAGCAGCCTGGTGGACTACCGGGTTTAGACATCTGGTAACCCAAGCGAGAAATCGGTAGCTAAAATACCCCGGACTACCGCTAAGACTGAGCCCTTCTAGGTTTTAAAAATGGACGGCTTTTCGCAGGGTACTATTTTGAGCCCTGCTGTGGCACTGATTAAAATATGTCACAGCTAGAGTGAACAATCAGTTTTATGAATTTGTTCATTTTAGTGGTAAGCGAGGCTACTTGTCCAGGTCATCAAATGTGGGACAGGGAATCCCGATGCCTGTATTCAATCTCTCACCTGTTATATGATGATGTGTTACCAACATCTCACACAGCATTCTCTCCAATTGTTGTGCAAGAAATAGTTTGTATCATTATCAAAAAAAGAAGAAAAAAGACCCCCAAAAAGACAAGCTGCAGTGCTGGAACTCAAGTGAATGAGGGACAGTGGTGAAAAGAATAATTAAAAAGCTAGTAATGTACATACCGGAACCCGAACGTCGGGAAGCGTAAACCAGAGTGAAAACATGATAGGGGCGACTATAATGTATGTGATTCGTTTCTTGTGCGAATCCGGCCAGCTCAGGTCAATAGGCTTCTCCTCTTCTTCCAGCTCCGGTCTCTGAAGACGAAACACAGGTTAGACATTATGAAAGGTATAACAAAAATGCTGCAGAATTCAATGTATCGCATACCATAGACATATTCAGTGTCACTGATAGTTATATCCATAAGATATTCATCTCAATGCATGTTTTAAAAATAATAGTTCAATAAAAAATACAATAAAAAAAAATTGTTTTTGGTTTTTCATATGCATTTGTGATGAACATCTATGTTTAGATGACTTATACAGTTTGTGAGAAATGGAGCTCAACACAATATTTTAACATTGAGCTAATGAAACCTAAAAATGAAGGTCGTTGTTAGCGCGAAAACAGTATCGACATCCCCTTTTTATTTGTACAGGTGAGACAAAACGACCATATGGTAGATCCGATGGACACTCACAATGTCTGGCTTAGAATAGGCCATTCTCCATATCCATTGTGTCCTGTAGGTTTATAAACACGCAAGACAAGATCATGGGGCGATGGTTTCACTTGACGTGCTACAAGTCTGATGACATCGCATTTTTGTGAATATCTTTTGGCTAGGCACGATCACATTTATCCATTTTTTGCATCCAAATCCGCATATGTTTCTGCACACTTTGTCAAATTCAATTGTACCGAAATCTATTGGTGAGAACAAACCTCTTTACCCTGCTTCTTCACATTTACATCCATCCACAATGCAATCAAATCAAATAAGATGTGAAAAATTATTGTTTTATAGCAAGAGACTTTTAGACAAATATACCACACAATGGTAACTTTAATTTATGCAATGAAACCGATCTTGTTCATGTTTGAACATTTTAGGTTGTTTTGTCCATTAATGCACATAGCTTAAAATCAGTGAGGGTGGAAGAAAGTAATGCCTTTCTAATGAGGGCACTTGACTACGGTATTTTTGAAGCTCTCTTAGCGCTACGAAATCATAAAACCATCGTAGGCTATGACGACCCTATACAGCACATGCCATAGAGACATCATAGGTTACAATGGTTTTTATGCTGGGGTGTCATTATATACTGTATACAAGTAGATACTATAAATATGCTGAACCAGGGTTGTAGGAATGATATCTGGAGTGTAGGGGCCAGTGTCTAGTGGGGGCAAAAGCCAGATTTTTTCCTTCATTTATATAGACTGTTAGGTAATTTTGTTATCAATTCATTACTCCTTTCTTATTCAAAAATATAGTTACGTTGTACTTTTTTAATATATATTATTTAATAATTAATTTCTAATATATAATCATGTTTGGTAAAACAGGTTTTGATTCGGGCCAGCAGTAATTTGATCCAATATCGACTCCTAATAATATTTTGCTACATAAAAGTTAATATTCAAAATGGTTCCATTCAAAGGCATATCTAGTAGTTAGTCACTAACACAACAACATCTAAGTTTTAGCTGTCAGCACGATGTGTGAGGTGTACAATGTATGTAGGCATTTGATGCTATCCAATGCATAGTGCCAGTCATTGACGAGAAACTGTTTTCTAGTCAGTGCGTCAGTCTGTCATCTCAAAAACTCCCAGTGGCAGTATTACCAGTCTAGTCTCAACCTACTCCTACAGTGCACAATTCAGTACAAGACTACTCATCCGGTGATTCAATGAAAATGAGGATTATTCACTAAAGTTATTTTGAGATACCCAATGACCTGTCTAGAAATTGTGCTGGTTGTCCACCAACTGACAGTATTTTGTGTGCATTATGCCCAAAGATGATAAAATAATAGCATCCGATATTATATGACATTTTTCAACCATGTTAATTTCTCAGTGCTTGTATTTCTCAGGCCATCATTTAAATCCTTTGTGAATATTATTTGATATCACAGAACTAACAAATACATACATGTATAATACACAGTAGTTAATTAAAATACTGTTATTTCAAGTCGGTGTTATTCTTTTCTGTACTGTACAGGTTGGTATAAAGTTTAAACACAGGTGTATATCACATATCTAATTTTATTTAAAGGTATCCATATCCAACAACTTGCATAGGCTAGAGTCCAAGGCCATAAGGTGAAATCATTTTTGCCTGAGAAACTTGAAAGAAAGTAAGTTGCCTGCATGCCCTTCTTTTGAAGGAAATGTTTACCTTGGTGACCCTCCAACTTGCCTTACTGCCCTAATTTTTGTTATTAAACCGAAGGCAACATTTGCTGTGCACCCCCCCCCCCAAATTTTATTAATTCAACCCCTACACACGTACACCCACACATCCTTGTAATAACTGACAATTATGCATGATTACCTCGTCTGATTCAATGCTGGCATCGTCACCGTCGTCAGCAGCCGCTGCATCATCGCTGTCATCTCGCCTCAGGGCATCTCCATTCTGCTGGTTCCCCGTCGGTTCGGCTGTTTTGTCTATGAGCGTGTCCTGGGTGTTTTGACTCAACGCTGGACTCTCGTTTGCCTGGGAATCCACCGGTGAGTCTATCTTCCCGTTGGAGATCACCTGGATGTTGATTGGCGACGTGCCCTGATATCCGTTCTGTTTGGCAGACATTTTGGCCTCGTCGTCGCCTTGGTAATTTTTTACACCAAGGGAGTGCAGATGTAGCGCCTTCTCAGCATCAGCACCTGGGAGGGAAGGCCAGAAAAGAGCAAATTAATATTTGCAAATAACAAACCAAAAAGCAAGTTGTACAGTGTAACCTCAATATTGTCAGTTTGATCTGTTGATAATAAAAACATTTTTAAACCAAGATGTTCAGTGTGTGTGTGTGTATATATATATATATATTTATCCTATAACTTACCCATAATATCCATGTCATAAACCCATGTGATAATTTACTTTATTAACCTGGTTAATAATGGTATTCAAATTTGCAAGGTCTCTAGGTAATGTGTTGCTGTGGATGGGTCATTTGATTACAAGCCAACAAGACCCGTGTACATGAACGTAACGTTTTCAAAGATTTGTTTAAAATACGTGACGTCAAACTAATTTGTGCTATTCGTGATCACGTCATATTACCGATGGCTGCGACTTTAGTACTGTGATTTACTAAAAATTTAATTAAAATGTTATTTTAGAAGTGCTATAGGATAAATAGAATTCGCTACTCATGTTTTTTAATATGTAAAATATCAACCTCATCTAGTTAATCGATATTTGTCTCGGCAGAGCCTCGACAAATACCAATTAACATAGTCTCGGTTGATACTCGTGATGGTTAATACTCGTGACGAATCCTATAAAAATATATATATATATATATATATGATGGGTCCATGGGAATAACCTGTGATGTCAAATGTTTAGTAAGGTGATATATATTTTTTTTTTTTTAACGTCTGCAATCGCCTACCATAATTCTAAGTTTTTAATTTAGTGTGTCATTGTGACCTTGACATACACAACTGTTATAATACAGATTATCTGATTGGACATCATAGGTTATTCCTGTGGAACCTTCACACACACACACACACACACACACACACACACACACACACACACACACACACACACACACTAGCAATTAAGAAAATGACCACAGCGAAAATATGCCATGGTTTTGTGGTATGTTGTTTTAATTTGTCAGTATTACAAAAAAACTAATAATTAAGCAAGAAAAAATATGTAGATATCTGGAAGTTCCACGGCAAAATAAATGAACCAAATATTTTTAAATACCACTTCAATTGTCCATGGCTTTGCCAAATGCCCTGGTTAACTGCCTGTGCTGTAATATACTGACACTTTGTAATGTACCTGACTTCTACACTCTGCACAAATTTTCAGAATAATGTTTGCACCTGTGAACTGAAATCAAAACCCCATCACCTAAATAAACATTTGATGAAAAGCCCCTTTATATAGAGGCCATTAAGAATAAAATGTAGTATTACATCTTTGAAATGTAAGCTGTACAATGTCTTCTTCTGTTTAAACAAATGGATGTACTTTGATTTGAATGAATGAATAAACGAATAAACGAACAAACGAACATCTGAACATGAAAAACGCATCAGCTATTCTGTATCAAACGATGGTAAATGACATTAATGAACATAAATATACAAGTGATAAAATTACAAATAAAACAGCTTAAACAGGAGCAAAAAAGTCACACAACATAACAATCTTAATAAATTCTCAAAAAGACAAAAACTAATGATGGTCTGACCATAGAATGAATATGTGTTAAACGTAACACAGCACTGAACTATCAACACAATTAATCACAGAATTTAAAACCACGAAGTTTGAAGTGACAGACCCTAGTTGTTAAACACTACGGCACATTTTTCACTATTAGAGCCGTTTTCGATCACTGAACTAAAACATTACTTAGATTTTGTTTTTTACATTATCCATTTCTGTACATCCAAAGTGTTTCTGGTCATCCTGGCATTTCTAATGCCACAAATTCATTTTTTCATATTTTTATAAACACACGTGCATCTGATAAGTAACGCATATGGAGACAAGCTCTATAGTCTACTTTTAAGAATATTTCCCCATGTCAACAACACATAGTCTTGTTTCATTCCAATGTAATTTTATCCAAATATGCTACAACTTTGTAGATTAACCAGATTTAGTGTCCATGTTTATGTTGACACTAGTGTCCACGACTTTAACATAAGATTTGAAAATATTATCACCAATGCTTATACATGTCGATGGAACTTGTTTTGGAATGATAAAGAGACACTGGTGAATAAGATTTGAAAATATTATCACCAATGCTTACACATGTCGATGGAACTTGTTTTGGAACGATAAAGAGACACTGGTGAATGTGGGCTATATGTTAGCCACTCTCGAGAAAAACTCACGACAATGTAGCCACTCCTACACCATGCTGAGGGATTCAGACTGAGTCTTCTTTAAATGTTAATGTACAACATTTAATGAAGAAAGGAAAGAAGAAATGTCTTATTTAATGACCAACTCAACACATTTTATTACGGTTAAATGGTGTCAGACATACATGTATGGTCATTGACCACAAAGATAATGAGAGGAGAAAGAGGCAATCAGTTTGTTTACATTGCTGTCCATGCATCATGACAGATTAAACCTTGTAAATGTAAAATATCAAATACATGCAGCTGTAAAAGATATCATCCTTGCTTTAGCTAGGAACTTAAAGACCGGTACCCAAAAAATGTTTGTTTTATTTAACGATGCCACTAGAGCACATTGATTTTTTATCTTATCATCGGCTATTGGATGTCAAACATATTATGGTCATTCTGACACTGTTTTTAAGAGGAAACCCGCTGTTGCCACATAGGCTACTCTTTTATGACAGGCAGCAAGGGACCTTTTATTTGTGCTTCCTACAGGCAGGATAGCACAAACCATGGCCTTTGTTAAACCAATTATGGATCACTGGTCGGTGCAAGTGGTTTACACCTACCCATTGACCCTTGCGGAGCAGACCGCTACGAACCCTGATACTTGTACCACAGCCTTTGTCCGACCAGTTGTGGTGCACTAACTGGAAAGACAAATAGGACACATATGGGCCCACCGATGGCGATCAATCCTAGCCCAATCACACTTCAGGATAGCGCTGAGATTTAATTCTGCATAAACAAAAGAAAACTGAGCCATAATTGCGATGGCACAATGTATCATAAGCCTATGATACACTCAGGATTACATTCAGAGTTTAATTATTAAAGATCAAAGTAGGAACTTCAGTCAATACTGAGTAAATTATTGTTATGTAATTGGCATATGACCTTAATCGCTGTGGCCATGTTGACATAGTATTTGTTTTATGAGCAGCCGAAAGAAAAAAGCTTGTTTTGTTTAATGGCACTACTAGAGAACATTGATTATTGGCTACTGGATGTAAAACATTTAATAATCATGTCAGTCTTCAGAGGAAATTGAATACAGTAAGTACTTTGATCCTTAGACGAAGTACTTTGTTGCTTACAAAACTTTATAGTGCTACAAAATTACATTAAGCTTTTATTATATACACTTTTGCTCTTTTTAAACTCTCAAAGATCTAGCAAGCATAAACAAAATAATTGTAGTGCCATTTTCGATCATCTTTAAATGATAATTTCTGAAAAAGCTACCATACAACAGGAAAAAACTGGAAGGCAGCACCTTTTAAGACTAAATGGATATTTTGAGAGAAAATTAAAAGCACACCATAATAATGGTTATTATATAATAAACAGGAAATTAGAACTAAACAGGGCATGAACCTTAGGTGGGTATGGATGCATAAATGAGTTAAGAGTTAGTTTCAGTTTGTTTTGTTTAACGACACCACTAGAACACATTGATTTATTAATCAACAGCTACTGGATGTCAAACATTTGGTATTCTCATATAGAGAGGAAACCCACAACATTTTTCATTAGTTTAAGGGATCTTTTGTATGCACCATCACATAAACAGGAGAGCACATACCACAGCCTTTAATATACCAGTCGTGGTACACTGGCTGGAATGAAAAATAGCCCACTGGGCCACCAACAGGAATCAAGCCTAGACCGACAGTGCGTCAGGCAAACCTTTACCACTGGACTATATGTCCTGTTAACAATTTAATTAAGTAAGTTAAAAAAAAGAGAATATATTAGCATATTTTAAATTATGGCTATTTAGTGTTGAACATATGGTTATTGTTGAGAAAGAGAGAAGAGAAAATCCAGTGCCTACATTTACAAAATTAAATAAACCAGCAAGGGCTCTTTTATATGTACTTTCTCATGAACAGGACAGTACATACCACAGCTTTTGTTACACCATTCATGGGACATTGGTTAGGATTGGGGGTGAAATCGTGCTTCCATTGAGTGATCGATCAAGAAAGCCATCATCAGGGAACAGTTAGTTTTCAAAATCTTGATTAGAGATATTTCTTGTCAATTGAAAATTGATTAGCAACTACTATTTAATGTTTTAACTTGTGTAGCGATCTTTGAAACTTGCACAGCGAATCGTGATGTGATTATGAACAAACTGTTCCTTGATTATGTTTCACCCACCCCCAACCCCCACCCCATCTGATAGAATACATGTAGCTCTAACTGGGGATACTTGTGTACAACCCTTCAAGATTATTAGGTTTTTAACAACAAAAAACAGGAAAGTAATACATACATGTGTAAGGTATAATTGGATATAAAATTAATTAAAAAACCACAATTACACATATGTCGATGTCAACTTAACATAAAAGATGAGATAAGGCTACTCTGGGGACCACTCTATAGCTCAGGACTACTTCTGAACATACTGAACACTTGAGAATGGAGTCTCATTAGTTTAGTCCAATACAGTCTCCAATGGTCATGTTCCTATAGTCGATGTGAACTGGACATTGATCAGCTGGGCTTTCAACAATGTGACGATCAATCATGATGTCCTTCATTGATTACTCATGGAACTTAAGGAGAATGTCACTAAAAAAATTCAGTTCACCATTTCTCCTTGTATCGATATATAAGAGTCTTGAAATACTGTGTAGGTTTCTAATCTATGCTGTCTTTATAAATGTTGGCCCTCTGAAATGACATCTTGTTTACTATGTCATCATTTTTGAACCAGCACTTAAGTAAGAAACATATTAGAGAGTATTCAAGAATATTATCATATCATGCACACATGTAAACATTTAACTACATTTTTCATTTAGATTTAACACTAGTTAATATGAAAGCACACTCTTCAGTAACAGTGAGATTATATAATTAAATTTAAAGAAAGATGGCTGGATAGCACATATTAATATTTACAAATATTAAAATGGCAGCATTAAAACCGATACTAAAAACTATAAATGTGCCCAATATCATAATTATTTCATTCAAATGAGATGTTTCTATCCCGATGATCGGCTCACTGTTTTGGGGGTGACCATTTTGGAATTATTTTAAAAGGATGTATTGTGTGTAAGCACAAATTATTCTTAACAGATTACCAATATATATTTTTCAGTAAAAAATTATAAAAGAATCAAGACTCATTCCCCCAAAATATTGTTATGTTTTACTAAAACATAAAAACAATTAATCAATCTTGACTAACAAAAACAGCATATACATGTATAGGAATATCAATCATTAATATATTGGGTGTCCCCCCCCCCCCCCAAAAAAAAAAAAAAAAAAATAATAATAATAATAATAATAATTATTATAACTCAACTGAATATTGAATTATTTAAAAAGTATGGGGATTGTAACTTATGTATTTCACACCATATACTATATTTGAAACCTTAAGTGAAAAGTTTAGGTCCACAAATCAAATATTGTTAGCAACCGATTCAAAATTTCAAGTTAAAAAATGCTATGCCAGACAGGTTGGCAACAAATGCAATGAGTGTTGCATTGCAGTGAACATATTGTTCAGTATTGCATCACTATTACCTACACAAGTTTCAGGGATCGCTACACAATTTAACAACATTAAACAGTAGTTGCTAATCCATTTCCAATCGACTAGAAATTTTGCTGATCAAAATTTTGAAAACGAAATGTTCCCTGCATTGCTTTTGCTTACAATTGTGAATCTATTGCAGTATTTGACCTATGGGCCTAAAATTTTCACTGAAGGTGGCAAATATCCATTAGTACATGTATAATGGCTGTTAAATATCAAAGTTACAGTCCCTATAGCTTTTAAAAAAATATATATATAGAATTCCATATTCAATACAGTTATTTTAAAAAAAAAATTGGTGGGGGGGGGGGATGGGGGGGGGGGGCTTCCAGTATATATGATGGATTTATCCAGGCATTCTGCAGTACCGAACATAGGTCCCTACCAAACTGTGATTAAATCCCTCTGATTTTCCCAATCCCATCACAGAACCCTGACCAAAACACAAAAAACAAATCCACAATAAATCCCAGCATATACAAATCAATATTTATAATCAAACATAAAAAGAATACATTTATACGCAAACGGACATTAAAAATTCAGATAACAATTCTCATCAGAATTCCTACTGCAAATGTCAAATTCTATGATTTAAAGCAACCCAAAAGGATCCTGTTACAAAGTACATAGAAGTCAGCAAAACATAGACCTTTGGTGATCTGTGGATAACTTATATTCATACGTATCTGCATTCATACCAGTCTAGCACCTAAAACATTCAATCTGATGTAGGTTTTAAAAACATCACTTTCCATAAATAGTTGATGACAATTTTCAGACATCAGGTACTAAAGCCAATCTTTACCAAAACACAAGCAGTAAAATAACACAATCATTATGAATACGGCAGAAAAAGACAACAAGCAAATGCCAATTTTGTATTAAACACTTTTTCAAAAATTAAATTCATTCATAGATGCAATTATAAACAAAGTTTAAATGATTTAGGCTAAAATTAGTTTGTGAAAAATTGGCACAAACAGAAAATGTGAAGGTAAATCAAACATGCATTGAAAGAAGCAAAAACAAAAGTGTTAGTCTCAAAATTGTATATAATGACCAAAAATATTTCTTTCATTTTTCTTCTGAATGGCTACAAAACATTCTGTCCAAATAATTTCACTTATACTTAATATATTGCAAAATCTAGCAACTGTTACAGACAGGTTTACATGTAAACCTGTTTTAATTTGTAGTCCATCTCCAACTGGTTGGTACATGTACACATGTATGTTAATGGATATATGATGACGATTTCATTTGAACAGCTCCAACTAGCCTGATGGTTAACAAAAAGAGCCAATCATTTCACAAATATGTTATTAATGCCTTGGGTTTTTTAAAATTATTTTATTAATGTGGGTTTTTTTGGAGGGGGGGGGGGGATAGTTGCTAAAAGGAAATGATTTGAGATTTTCTAATAATAAAAGGGCATATCATTCCTTTTATCAAGTTAAATCTAAAATATAACATAAGAACATTATTTTTCGATTATGAAACAAAAAAACAGAGCCACATAGAATGTTCAAAAGTCATCGTACCAAAATTAACCCATTTTCTTCCACACCCATTGGTGAGAACATCATTTGTTATTTCTGATAACACATGTTGTTAACACACGTGTGGGAAAAAATACACATTGGCCAGATCACACGTACCATTATGTACCAAACCAGTGTTCCTCGACTGGCACTCCCACTAATGCCACAAAGATTATTTCAAATGTTATTTCAGACGGGCTACACACATGCTACAATTTATCTTTAACAGTTTATTTTCAATCAAAAGTAACAAATGCAGAGTGAAAACATGAACATTTGTTGAAACGCAAAATGTCCCAATTGCCCAAGTGCTTGTATTAAGCTTGTAAACTACATACGCAACTTTAATTCCAGTCAGCCATTATTCGATATTCAAAAGGCGTATGAATATGTGGGATCATGTTCTTTAAAACGAATATCTTTACATTAAAATAAACTAGTACATGACTTTTTGTTTTCAGAACTATAGACAGCTTTCAATCTAAAGTTGTTCTATTAAGCGTTTTTTGTTTTATGATTATGAATGCATACATCAATTCTGTATATATATATATAGCGTGTACTTTCCTGTTTGTGAGAAAGTGCACAGAAAATATCAGTTTTTGCTATGCCGTAGGAGTAACCAGTGACGTCTTCGGATTTTAAACTGAATATAAAATCCATTGCCCACTGTGTCATGCGCATAAGCGGGATCGATCGCATAGTTTGTAGGCCCAATGGATATGGTTAAGTTAAACAGCATCCTTTTTATGGATGTCTGGATAGCTCAGAACGTATCATGGCAAGTCTGCAAGTTGCGAGCAATTCGGTGCCACAGGGATGAGTCCCAGCAACGGCATGAGACAATTCGTGGGGCCAGAAAGGAGTTAATTATCCCCTATGCCAGTGTGTTAATATCTATGTATGTAATAGTCAAATACGACAATATATATAGATATTCATACATCAATACATATATATAAATACATAAATACACACATACATACATCAATACATACTAGCCAGTGCCAGGTTTGCCCACTGTTTGATGCACGTAAGCTGGGTCGACCGCGTAGATTGTAGGCCCCATGTATTCGGTTGAGTTAAAGGGACATTCCTGAGTTTGCTGTAACTTTTAAGGTGTTATCGACTAACAGAGCCTTTTTTACAATTGTAATTACACATATATTTTTTCTGCATAAAATATTAGTGGCTGTATATTAAATGTGTTTCTGATCATTCTAATATTTTTACTAGGTTAAATTTTATTTTATTTCTTAAAATATAATTTTTTGGTACATACGAAATTATTTGAAAACAGAATCCAATTTGGGCTCCTTACAAATATTAAGAAGACCTAAAACACATTGAATATACAGACACTGATATTCTAAACAAGAAAACATATTTAATATGTAAGTTTAATTGTAGAAATATTTTATCAGTCGGAAACATCTTACAATGCGACAAACTCAGGAATGTCCCTTTAAAAAGCATCCTTTCTATGGATGTCTGGATAGCTCAGAACATATCATGGCAAGTCTGCAAGTTGCGGACAATTCAATGACACAGGTTGGAGTCCCAGCAGCGGCATAAAACAATTTGTGAGGCCAGAAAGGATTTAATTATCCCCTGTGCCAGTGTGTTAATATCTACAGGTATGTATATAAACGTCAAACCTGACATATATACAATATATAGATCATACATAAATACATCAATACATACATACTTATACACACACACACCACACACACAGACATTCCAGCCAGTGCACCACGACTAGTCTATCAAAGGCCGTGGTATGTGCTATCCTATCTGTGAGATGGTACATATAGAAGATCCCTTTCTACAAATGTAACAATTACGAAATATTTGACATCCAATAGCCGATTATTAATAAATCAATATGTTCTAGTGATGTCATTAAACAAAACAAACTTTAACTTTAACATACTGTACATATAATTCATGCATACATACATATACATGTATGCAGCAGTTGGGACATTTTGGGCAGACTTGGTACTTAATTTTTAGAATTGGACATTTTGGGCAGTTGGGACATCTTGGGCTTCAACAACATTTCATAAACAATAAAACATGAAATTAATGCAAATAGGTAAAGTTATAGAGCCACCACTTCTCAGTATATAACCACCAAGAGTTAACCATTTTATCCCTGTCTTGGACAGAACTTTCTGGCAAAGTCGGCAGTTGTGCCCATGACAGGCATGCTTGAACAGTTATCTGATGGAACCATGCAAAAAATTACCTACACCCACCATTGATTCCTATCCTGTCCTGGATGGACAATAAGACCAGACTACTGATGCAGGACTTTAAATCTCTGTAACTGGGGAACAACAAATGTTCTGATTATGTTTAGAGTTTGTTTCTAACACAATAATGTTATTAGCAACTGTTGAAGAGTTGTACATATTCAGAAATGCATTTCATGTTATTTTAATCTCATTCAAGCATAACATTCCAGTGATTTTGAGGGGAAATATTTTGCGGTCAGCATGTTTGTACTTAACTTGGGCATGTTTATTTTGTTTATTCTAGGGTCGATCCCCATCGGTGGGCCTATCAGGCTATTTGTCGTTCCAGCCAGTGCACCATGACTGGCATATCAAAGGCTGTGGTATGTGCTGTCCTGTCCATGGGATGGTGTATATAAAAGATCCCTTGCTACTAATGAAAAAATTAAGTGGCTGGGTTTCCTCTTTAAGACTATATGTCAAAATTACCAAATGTTTGGCATCCAATAGCTAATGATTAATAAATCAATGTGATCTAGTCATGTCGTTAAACAAAACAAACTTTATTTGTTATTTTTTTCTTCCTTACTACACTATTAACAGTGGTTACTGTTGGTGGTCTTAACACTTGAAATTTAATGCATTAATTTTATGTCAATAATACACATTTTTTGCATTAATTTCACGATTTACAGTAACAGAAACAAAGTTGAGACAAGAACCTTCTTCAATATCTTCGCATTCATGCCCTCGATTGTCATACTGATGATCTTGTTGATGTTCATCTTCTGTAATATTTTAATTACCATCATCAAAACACATTTACAAATAACCATGCAAGTTTGACAAACCAATGCCAACTTTCAACTTGAAAGATTACAGTAACTGGGGCTAATGAACCCAACTGAAATGATGTCATATGGTTCAAAACTGGTTCAGAGGATCAACTGTTATCTTTTCTCTATTGTCCAGCGACCACATTCAGAGTAACTCTGGCCAATGTTTGAAAGATCATAACAATTTTTAGTAATAACAAATGCATGTCCGCAGCACACACACAGACAAAATGTAGGTTTCCATAACATAAACATGAAATCAGCCCAATGATTCCATCTGCCAGATGGCTCAGTGTAGACACATGCAATCTCTTGTCCAGCAATAAAATATTTAACTTCAGTTATAGCCACTAGGTCTTGATTTCAAAATGTTTTAAAACAAAATCAGTTTTCAGTGATTCAGCCAGAATTTTTTTTGGGGGTATAGCACCATGGAATTTAATGCAACCACAGTCAACAAAACAGGGGGTATGGGCAACCTCCCAGAGAAAGAAAATGGGTTATGTTTAAGGTTAGGGTTAAGAAAATCATACAGTAATGATGAGAGTAATTAATTTTGTCAAAACGTTACCTTAAAAAATTAAAATTTTGGGTATGGCGCGGCATACCCGTTTTACCCTCTGGCAGAAACCCTGGTTTTAAGATTTCTCTAATTTACATAATAATCGATAAAATTCATGAATCCTGATAATACAGCTCAAGGCTAATACTACCTATATAATTTCATTACACAGTGAATTCTTTAACACAACAAATACTATATGTACAAATCGGAAGTTTCTTTTTATGTTCAGTATATATATCAGATTTTTTTTTTTTTTAAAGTTCAGAAAGTGGTCAAAAAAGTGTTACAGCTATAAATTACTAACACTAACCTAATGCGATGTCATGTTTCAGGTTTTTAGATTAGAGCTAACAATGTTGTATTTGACCATTTGCTTACATTCATGCCAGTTTTACATTTCAAATTTTGCGTTATATACAGATTGAATTAGAATTGTGTTTTTGTTGCAATTTACATTACCGGTACAAATCAATAAAAATATATTTACAAATACATTAATGATGCATGGTATATTTAATCAACACCTCACTATACCACCACCTCCCCAACCTCTGTGCTGTTTTGGTCATGGCTACTTTTTGTTTTAGGTTGCTTTTGTTTTGCACTTTGTGGTACTTAATTGATAGTGCTTTTTTTTTCTTGCTTTTTTTGTGATGAGGTGTCCATCTGATTTGTGACTGTTTAACTAAACACTCTTAGGCCCATTTTCTTCAGAGCCATTCTGAAATTTTGCATGTTGGCTGTTTCAACCAATGGTTATTACAGTGGCAGTCTGGGGTCATATCAAACTGGAGCCAGTTTGGCAAGGTTTCATTTTATGAAACCAAGACCACTTGTTCAAGAAAGGACACATTTTTACATGTTTCTTTATGTCATCTGTGCATCATTATAATTACAATTTTTAATTTTTTTTTAAAGTGCAGAAGAGCAACATATTATACAGTAAAATGAATTTTGGTCAAACTAATAGATGTTATACAAGTTAATAAAAATAGACATATATAGTTGACAACCTTTCCACATAATATTTAAAATAGTGTAATTGGTAAACATTTGGTAATTCTGACTTGTAGTCACAAGAGGAAACCTGCTACACTGTTTCTAATGCAGCAAGGGATCTTTTATATTCACTTTCTCACAGACAGGAAAGCACATACCATGGCTTTTGATCAGTTGTGATGCACTGGTTGAAACGAGAAAAAAAACCAATCAGCTGAATGGATCCACCGAGGTAGTTTGATCCTGTGACGTAAGCACCTCAAGCGAGCACTCAACAGACTGAGCTAAATCCTGCCCTAGATTTGACAATTAAGAACTGTGCTCATGGCAAGTGCCAAATACGAATAAACAGGTATCCTCTGTTTGATAGTGCAGACTGATGATTTTGCAAAGGTTTTTTTAACATGGTAACAGTCAGACATGTATCGCAGATTGTTAGAAAATATATCCGAGGGATCCTAAATTCCATTTTCTGACTCCCTCCCCCTACCCCGCATTGGTACCTGCATTCTAAAAGTTCAATTCTGTAGCACCATACCCAAACATTTATTTCTGGCTCAAACCCTGAGGAATGTTTTATTTAATGGTGCACTGAACACATTTTATCTATGGTTACATGACGTCAGGCTAATGGATAATGACTGCATAGATAATGAATGAGGGAAGAAACCCGCTGCCACCAGGGATCTTTCATATGTATAATCACACACACAGGATAGTACATACCATGGCCTCTGTTACACCAGTTGTGGAGCACTGGCTGGAACAAGAAATAGCCTAATGGTTCTGCCGACGGGAACTGATGTTAAATCGACTGCTTATCAGACAAGATTTTTACAGTTCATGTCCCAGTACCAATTGAGAATAAAAAGTTTCTTTTGTTTAACGACACCACTAGAGCACATTGATTTATTAATCATCAACTATCGCATGTCAAACATTTGGTAATTTTGACATATAGTCTTAGAGAGTAATCTGCTATATTATTCCATTAGTAGCAAGGAATCAGTTACATGCACCAGAAAGGACAGCACATACCACTGCCTTTGATATACCGGTGCACTGGCTGGAATGAGAAATAGCCCAATGGGCCTACCAATGGGGATCAATCCTAGACTGACCGTGCATCAAGCAAGCACTTTAACACTGGGCTATACCCTGCCCCCCCCCCCCCCAATCCAGAATGAAGTGACAGTTGAATGGGGAGGTTTAGTGCAATTGCATCAACTTGTCTCTCACGATAACCACCAACAGTTAACCATTGTTGTCCTGAATGGACAGGATCTAGCTCATTCAACAGTATGCTTGCCTAAGTAAGGTTCATGGGTCCAAAGGATCGAATCCCCTTGGTGGACCCATTCTCTGAATTTGTTTTCTTCCCATTCCAACCAGTGTCAAACGATAGGTATATCAAAAGTTGTGGTATGTGCTGTCCTGTCTGTGGGAATGTGCACACAAAAAAAGATGCCTTGTGGTTAATGAAAAAATGTAGTAGGTTTCCTCTGAAGATTGTGTGTCAGAATTACTAAATGTTTCACATCCAAAAGCCAATCTGCTCTAGTGTTGTCAAACAAAAACAAACTGACTTTTTCTTCCCGCCATGGGCAGATGTACGGACCAGGTTACGGAAGTGTGAGCCAAGTGTACAGCATATTTAAAACTTAATAAAGTACTAAATAAATAAAGCAACATAAACAAACAAAATGATCAATGGACATGTATGACTGCATGTTTGAAAACCCCCACATATTACCTATTCTGTCTGTTCTTTCTTCTTCTTTTTTCTAGCTTATACCTAACACTGTTAACAGCGGGGTTATTTTTAGTGTGTTATCACTTGAAATGTACTGACTTAAGGAATTTTGGGGTACAATTTTGGCAGTAATTACCATTTTACAATAATTTCATGATTTACATGAACCAGGGCCCCGTTCCACAAAGCGATCTTAGCCCTAAGATCACCTTAAGTGCATTGCTACCTTATGTACTAAGGTGATCTTAGTGCTAAGATTGCATCGCAGAATGGGGCCCTGCATGGCTATGAATTTAGTTGGATTCATGTAGTCTCAGATTTTAAGTCAGAAACGTAACATCACTGAGATGGAATCACAAAATACACTACAGTATTTATATTACATACAGGGTGTTTATTATATCGTTGAAAATGGGAGGCTGTTTGCGAAGATACAGCTAAAATGTATAACTGTAAGCATGATAAAACAGGCAGTGGTACGTAGCAGAAACAAATGCCACCCAAATTTGCCACTATGTATATATCATTTTGTGATTCTGGCAGAATCCTAAAAATAAATCCCCAAATTCAATGCCTGATAACAATAACAATTTTAAGAATAAAACATTTTTCACCTTGATGTAGACTTTGATGACTTTGATGAATTTGACGACTATGATGACTATGACTATGATGAATATGATGACTATGATGGCTATGATGGCTTCCTCTTCCGTTCTCTCCATTCTCTGGAACTGTTTAATTAGTAACCTCAAAACTGATACTGGTTAATTAGTAACCTCAAAACTGATACTGTTTAATTAGTAACATCAAAACTGATACTGGTTAATTAGTAACATCAAAACTGATACTGTTTAAGTAGTAACATCAAAACTGATACTGTTTAATTAGTAACAACAAAACTGATACTGTTTAATTAGTAACATCAAAACTGATACTGTTTAATTAGTAACCTCAAAACTGATACTGTTTAATTAGTAACATCAAAACTGATACTGTTTAATTAGTAACCTCAAAACTGATACTGTTTAATTAGTAACATCAAAACTGATACTGTTTAATTAGTAACATCAAAACTGATACTGTTTAAGTAGTAACATCAAAACTGATACTGTTTAATTAGTAACAACAAAACTGATACTGGTTAATTAGTAACATCAAAACTGATACTGTTTATTTAGTAACATCAAAACTGATACTGTTTAAGTAGTAACATCAAAACTGATACTGTTTAAGTAGTAACATCAAAACTGATACTGTTTAATTAGTAACAACAAAACTGATACTGTTTAATTAGTAACATCAAAACTGATACTGTTTAATTAGTAACATCAAAACTGATACTGTTTAATTAGTAACGTCATCAAAACTGATAATGTTTAATTAGTACGTAACATCAAAACTGATACTGTTTAATTAGTAACAACAAAACTGATACTGTTTAATTAGTAACATCAAAACTGATACTGTTTAATTAGTAACGTCATCAAAACTGATACTGTTTAATTAGTACGTAACATCAAAACTGATACTGGTTAATTAGTAACATCAAAACTGATACTGGTTAATTAGTAACATCAAAACTGATACTGGTTAATTAGTAACATCAAAACTGATACTGTTTAATTAGTAACATCAAAACTGATACTGTTTAATTAGTAACATCAAAACTGATACTGTTTAATTAGTAACATCAAAACTGATACTGTTTAATTAGTAACCTCAAAACTGATACTGGTTAATTAGTAACATCAAAACTGATACTGTTTAATTAGTAACAACAAAACTGATACTGTTTAATTAGTAACCTCAAAACTGATACTGTTTAATTAGTAACATCAAAACTGATACTGGTTAATTAGTAACATCAAAACTGATCATTTCAAAGAGTGTTAATTCAGTGCTTAATTCTAAAACTGTTAACTGGCATCTAGCTGTAACCACCTACTATACTCATTAGTTATATTTAGTGCTGTGGACAAAGCCAGCTTTATGACTGAGCAGCAGAGGACGAGGATGTGGTTGCAGTACACTGAGATTGTCTGTGTAGAGTAAGTTGAGACAGATCAGAAGACAGTGTCGGAGGAAACCAACAGAACATAGTCGAAACAGTTTGATATTCTAGTGTCAGTTAAAAAGTAAAAATTCTAGTGTCAGTTAAAAACAGTTGAAATTCTAGTGTCAATTTAAAACAGTTGAAATTCTAGTGTCAATTAAAAACAGTTGAAATTCTAGTGTCAGTTAAAAACAGTTGAAATTCTAGTGTCAGTTAAAAACAGTTGAAATTCTAGTGTCAATTTAAAACAGTTGAAATTCTAGTGTCAGTTAAAAACAGTTGATATTCTAGTGTCAGTTAAAAACAGTTGAAATTCTAGTGTCAATTTAAAACAGTTGAAATTCTAGTGTCAATTAAAAATAGTTGATATTCTAGTGTCAGTTAAAAACAGTTGAAATTCTAGTGTCAATTAAAAACAGTTGATATTCTAGTGTCAGTTAAAAACAGTTGATATTCTAGTGTCAGTTAAAAACAGTTGATATTCTAGTGTCAATTAAAAACAGTTGATATTCTAGTGTCAGTTAAAAACAGTTGATATTCTAGTGTCAGTTAAAAACAGTTGATATTCTAGTGTCAGTTAAAAACAGTTGAAATTCTAGTGTCATTTTAAAACAAAACTGGAATTCTAGTGTCAGTTTGAAACAGATTGAAACCAAAGGAGAAATTTTACTTGTTAAAACATACTCGCACACCTACAAAACACAGGCTTCCATAACAGACTGGGGCACTCACCCCAAAGGCTTCATCTACCAAGTTGCTGTGTGTGTACGTGTGTGTGCATGTGCATGTGCACGTGTGTGTATGCACACCCACACCCACAATCTCTGACCTACCAATGAAAGATTTAATGTCAACAGAGCAACTTGGTCCTTACGATAATTCTTTATATTCTTCAAAAATAGTGACTTAGGGCAATAGTTTTCAACCAATGTGCTGCAGTAACAGTAGGTTGTCATGACATGGTCACCAAACACAAAATGTTATATAACCACTCCAACAAAAAATGTAGTGACAAAATCACACTGTGTCAAAATTCCAAATGTACCGTGTCAATATTTCAATTGTGCAGTCCCAAAAAGTTTGTTTCTGTTTAACAACACCACTAGAGCACATTGATTTATTAATCATCCGCTATTGGATGTCAAACATTTGGTAATTTTGACATATAGTCTTAGAGAGGACACCTGCTACATTTTTCCGTTAGTGGCAAGGGATCTTTTATAAGCATCATCCCAAAGACAGGATATGTGCTGTCCCAAACTAGTTGCAATATGTGAGGCCATAGAAATAAGTCATACACAGCCATCTAAAATAATATTTCTCCATCGTATATGAGACACAAAACCTTTTTAAAGCTGAACACTGTATCACAGAATCTCACAATGCTGATCATACAAAAAAAGAAAACCCATCTGATGAATGTCTTTTAACAGCAAATGTACATGCAACATTTTATGGCACACTGAAATAACATTTGGTAAAACACTCAAACATTTTATGATATATAATACACTAAACCAACATTTTTTAAATAACGCTAAAACAATATTTTAATATCCACTAAATCAACACTCTAAAACAGCACTGTAAAACACACTAAAACTAGTATTAAATACAAATTAATTTGAAATAAAATAAAACAAACAAGAAAAAACATTATAAAACAAATTAATTAAAACATTCTAAAGCACATTTATGAACATTTTAAATCACACAGACATAACATTTTAAGAAAAAGTTATTAATAAAATTTTGAGTTCAGAAGCAATGATTTCGAGTAATGGTATGGAAACTGGTGCAGTGAAGTCACACTCATTTTACAGTATGTCTTCATACAATTCATTTGCAGGTGGATTACCAAACACATCAAAATTATCCGTGACAACTTTAAACCGAGCTTTAGATCTCACTACTTTGGGCACACAAAACATTTTTGTCTGTTGTGAGAGGTCTTGTTAGTACAGTTGTAATTTTCAGAAATGCATTTTAAACTAATCACAGCTCAACATTTCACTAGTTTTCAGGTGAAATGTTTTGAGGTCAGTTTGTTGGTATTTAATCTGGTCCTCCATATTTTGGGCACAAGAAATATCGCCTCAAATTTGGTGCAATTTAAAGCCCTGGGGCCTAATTCATGAAGCTCTCTTAGGCTCTTGCTAGACAACAAAGCATCCTCTTTGCAAGTCTTTTAACACTGCACTGCGAGATCGCAAAGTTCTGAGAGTTTAGTGAATTAGGCCCCTGGTATAAGTCATAAACAGCCATCTAAAGCTGTGTTCACACTCACATAAGTTAATGCTAATGCCATAGAGTTTTTAATTCTCTATGGCATGTTTTTTTGCCTTGGACTATATTTAGGCTTTTTTTCAATGGCATGTTTTTTTGCCTTGGACTATATTTAGGCTTTTTTTCAATGGCATGTTTTTTTGCCTTGGACTATATTTAGGTTTTTTTCAATGGCATGTTTTTTTGCCTTGGACTATATTTAGGCTTTTTTCAATGGCATGTTTTTTTGCTGTGGACATTTTCTTAATTGCAGGGGTTATTAACTACACTACTACACTAGTTTAGCTAAAACACGTTTGGTTGGTAAAGATGAATGTTCACAATTGTAATAGCTATATACCAGTATATGGCATAAGTAAAGTTATCCGCACTTGTGCAAGATATCAAAACAACAATTGACTACGAGTCTGTTAGGCCGTTGATAACACAAGTGCTGCTTATTCTGACTGTGACTTCACTGTTACTTCCGCTTATTTTAGTTTAACAAAACCCATTTGCGTTCACACGTACATTAAATTTTAAACTGTTTTATTTATATGCTATACCGGTGAAAAAATTGTGCTCATACTTACATTTGAAACTGGTTTAGTTATACCAGTTTAGTTAAACTAGTTTAAAATGTAAGTTTGAGTGCATCTTATAACAATGCTTCTCAGCATTTTAAAGCAAACTAAAATACTATTTAATAACACACTAAAATATTTAGAATACTAACAAAACATTCCAACAATTTAAAAACTTTTTAAAAACCAACAAAAATTATAATTTAAAACACACTATAATACAATTTAAGCTAAACAAAATTTAGACAAAGCAGTCAAACATTTCAAAATACAAAAGTAGTTTCAAACGAACAATTTTTTTTAATTATTAAAACACAAAAATATTTTTAAGACACTAAAATTAAAAAATTATGGAACACTAAAAACAAACATTTCAAACATACACATTAAAATAAAATATTTAACCACATCTAACAATAAATTTTCTTTGCCATATGCCATCAGCTTTTCTCTTTAAGATGCAATTAATCTGACTTGCGACCCACACCAAAGTGGTTAGCTATCTTAATTCCTGACACTTAAGAAATCTTTCTCCAATTTTTTTTATAACTTAACATGATTTTTGGAAGGCATTTTGGATACAAACAAACTCAGTAATAAACGGTATCGAACTAGCATACGGACATGTGCATGTGTGGAATTCTAAGTTATTACTCAAGGGATTATGATACTTCCCTATTTTCGGTTTTATGTAACTGCTAATCTATCTTTTTCTTTCTTCTTTTAATTTTATTAATGTCCCTATATCCAAAAATCTATCTCATCAATATTTGCTTTAATTACATATTAAATTAAACCAGGAGCTGCTAATGCATGCGGTTAAGAAATCATGATACATTAATTAACGAAAGGGCAAGTTTGCCCATGTATAATGGCTGAACAAACATTGTGAAACACTTTGTGCATAACAATCATATCTGACTGGCAGCAATCACATACCTAGTAATACACTACCTTTCACTCTGGTGTGTATGTATGCCGCTTTTATAACAATAAATGTTACACAGTGGTTATAAGAGGTTTCCAATTTTACCACAACAACAACGGAAAGTGCCGTGAATTAATGCCCTCTTTACTTGTGATGAGATGTTGACGATGGCAAGAAAACTGCAGCATTTGGTGCCATGTGTGGTTTGCTATACAGACCTTTCCCATACAGACCACGTTACATATGTAACAAACAGTAAAATTATCATTCCAAGTTAATAATCCGTATCCAACAAACTGCAGAGGCTAGAACCAAAAACACCAGGGTGAAAAGAATTTTGTCTGAGAAAACTTGATAGAAAGTAAGTGCTCCTCTTTTGAAGAAAAAGTTTGTCTTGCATGGTGCCCTCAGTTTTGTTTTAAACCAAAGTGAACACTTACCATGCTCCCCACTCCCACCCCCAACCCCAACCCCATCCTCAATTTTCAAATTTGACCCCTGTTGTACATAACAACTGAGTACTAACCTTCACCAAGTGGATCTAGCGTGTGGATCATAATTTGCAGAACTCCATGGCGGTACCGACAACCACCACAGTGCAAGATTGGCTGGCTACACCGTCGGTCATACACCTGGAAAAGAAAGAGTGAATTTCAGTTAAACCTTCATTTGAAATAAGTAAAAGTGATAAAAGATGGTTACTTTGTTTGAGATAATCACTGACTAACCAAAGCCATTGTTATCAATGTCCAAAGGATATTTTATATAATGAATCAAAATGAAACATAAATTTGGCTTCAGATTTTCTGAGCAAATTCGCGAAAATGCTAATATTTTTGGGGCTTCAGCCTAAACACTAGACTACATTTTTTCATTAGCAGAAAGGGATCTTTTATATGCACTTTACCAAACAGGGCCCTTATTCACAAAAGGTATGCAAGCATTTGCGAGCCTGCAAAGGGAACGCTAACACCCCGCAAGTGTTAAATGTCATTTCACGAAAACCTCACTTTCAACGGGTATGCACACAATCATGCTAAATCATGTTTTTTTGTGTCAACTACAAGAGATCCCACAAAGACCACACAAGTGAAAACATGGCATTCTTACTTGCATTACATGAAGATATTCGCCGAAATTTAAGAAGAAATAGGGTTTTCCAATCCACTGGAAATGTATGACAACATACATCTTATCAAAAGATATCGAATGCTGCGACATGTCATCATTGAGGTTACTAATTTAATCAAAAATGACATTGAACACCCAACACGCCGCTTATGTGCTATCCCTGCAGTCCTACAAGTCGTGTGTGCACCACAATTCTATGCCACAGGCAATTTTCAGTTTGTAAGTGGAGACTTGCATGGAATTAGTCAGGCATCGGTATCTCAAATTGTTACCCGTGTTTCAACAGCTCATATAGAACACATGCCAACTAAACCAGGACTTCATAAATGGTTAAATCAGAGATCAAATCCGTGGTGACAGTGCTTATCCACTTCACCTGTGGCTTGTCACTCCACTGATCAACCCAAACACCAAAGCCGGGGAACAGTTTAACGAACACCACAGACGAATACAAGAGACAATTGAGAGCACGTTTGCGGTGGCTATGCTTGCACAAATATGGTAAAAATATATTTTTTTTCAAGCGCTTATTATAAATACAGGTTTTTTTTATATCAGCAAAGTTTCAACATTTTTAAAATGTCAAAAATGTGTTGATATGCATGAAATAAAACTTTGTCTTCAATGCTTATGAATACATAAAAATGTGTTAAAGGTGCTATGTCAAAGTTGCAATAATGGTGGTTCCCCCCAAAAATATATATTAATTTTTGTCATCAAACATACAGTACACCTTCATCTATATGCCTATAAAAATAAAATCAAACAACTATATTTACTAGTAGAAAAAAGAATTAGGGGCCAATCTTGAGAGTGTGTCATACACATTAACTAGTGACAACACTGTTTTGTGCGTACACATTCAACACACTAATTTTCTTGCCTTAATTATTTCCAGACAACTGACACAAGAAACAAGTATGGTGACCATGATCAGCACTATATTTAGCCACAAATTACTAGCAAAACCCCATTTGTCATCCAGTAATATTATTCTTGATTTAATTTTGGAAAGATTATGCATGGGATCAAATAATTTGTAGTTATTTATTATAAATAAATGTCAAAATAACAAAATATTGCAATGTCATGTGGTGGCTGAGAGAGAGAAAAGGGAGAGAGAGAGAATGGAGAATTTTAGAATTTTAGAATTATATCCTGTGTATTATTATGTTTGTAAACATTTTATAAATTTATAGGTGGAGCTCATACACTTCAACTGGTGAGATGCATTAAAGTGATTGTTGCCGCCGCACTACTTCACAAATGCGAAAAACATGCAGTACTTGTACCCCCCAGGGTGCCCTTCCCAACTTGGATGAGAATCCAGAAGATGATGTAAACATGATAGATCCCGCTGTAAACCAAAACGATGTAATGCATCTTCGTAATTGGATTGTGAGGGATCTTTTCCAAAACATCAATCTATAACACACTGTGCATTTATATTAAGTATTGCCATAATTACTTGGGTTTAAAGAAAATAAACGCCATGCATGTACGTTTTAATAAAGTAAACATGCATTGTCCAGATAGTGCAAAGTAATAGCACTGTGGAAGTAAACTTTATTAATAATGTTGTAAAATAAACTTTATTTGACATTTGAATGTTTAATTTTTTATCTTTGCTCAAAATTGAAATTCAAAAAAAAGAAAAAAGAGTTATAAATGTATCAAATTAACAATATTGGTGGCTTAAGTTTGAGATGATTCTGAAACCTGCTGTTCCTGTTTTTGGCACCCTTTTTCATGCAGTAGTTGACGTTGCAGACAAGACAGAATGTTTTTTTGTATAGCAACATTCTTTTCAGCAAGCAACAGACGTTTCTCTTCAATATTTAGTCGTTTCTTTTCAATTTCTAAACGTCTTTTCTCAATCTCCAAAACATTTGATGTTACAATGGATTTGGCCTGTGAAGGCCTATTTGGTTTTTTCACAGATAAAGTCGTTTTGACCGGCGGTGTTGGTTTATAGAAATTTTCTGATTCTGAGTTTGTCAAAGGCTGTTGTGATGAGCTAGATGATGGTTGCTCATCTTCACTGGATGTGAGGTCTCCTGCATCAGAAATCCACTGAACATTTAATGTTTTTTGTTTTTCATCGTTGTATGGAAACATGGCTGATGTGCTTGCAACAGAAAAGCTCAACTTAGAAGGCATAACTTTCTCCTATAAAAAAAAAAAAATTATAATAATAATAATAAAAAACATATGCTATAAACAAAAACAATTGTCTAATGACACCACTTAAGAACATTGATATATTAATCATCGGCTATTGGATGGCAAACATTTGGTTATTTTTTCCCCCATTAATAGCCAGGGATCTTTTATATGCACCATCCCACAGGCAGGATAGTGCATACCATGGCCTTTGATATACCAGTCGTGGTGCACTTGCTGGAACGAGAAATAGCTCCATGGGCCCACCTATGGGAATCGATCCTAAACTGATCGTGCATCAAGCGAGCGCTTTACCACTGGGCTACGTCTGTTTGTTAGGTTTTTTTGGGGGGGGGGGGGGGGGTTATAGCCAAAAGGACCCACTGACGAGGATAATTCTCAGACCGACCGCGAATCAAGCGAACGGTTTACTACTGGGTGATATCGCTTCCCCCATATGCTATCAAGTCATATTATATAGAAAAATTGTCATTAAGGTATTCATTGCATTATATCACTCCTTAAATCTGAGGTCAACTCAACATAATCACCTTTATGAATTAAAACCAAGAACAGAATTTTATCGCCATAGTTTTTCATGCAGGGGAGCTAAACTGTGGAACACACTACCTTCAAAGATAAAATATTCTCAATCCCTCGCCTCATTCAAATCCAGTTATTTTAAGCACTATTCAAATAATAATCAATTTTAAGATATACCTTTGTTGTTGATTTGTGTTTGTTAAAATAATTATGATGTATTGAGTTATCACTGACTCAAGTTTCTTAACAAATTGATTTAAATATTATTTATATATTCATAATATGTGCTATTGTTCCTCATGCTATACATATTACATGTATGTTGATGTTGTTTCTTTGAATGTATGTATGTATAATATCATGTATAGATTAGAGAGGGCCTCATGGGAGACCAGTCACCTTGTACTGAATGTGTTTACCCTCTGAAAATAAAGAATTTTATTATTATTATTATTATTATATCATTTTTTATTGTTTTCATTATTACAAAATTATGAATAGTTAAATATTTTGAAAAAAACAAACCCCAAACAACATAGTACTTTTGTCAGTTGTTGAACTTTATTTAAAACAAGATATGTGTGTGTTATTAATATATAAATGTACTTGTATATATGTAAATGTACTAATAGCATTTCATACAGACACATGTATGACAAATAAATATGTTATGAGCCTTTTAACAGTGAATATTTGAATTGTTTAATAAATTAAAACATGAAGAAAAATGATTTACCAGTTGCGATTGCTTTTGTGCCATGTCCAGTCCAATTTGGGATTCTCCAAGCAAACCGATAATTCTTCTTTCAATTAGTGACACGTATTTCCTTTCTGCCGGCTGTTCCAGAAACATCTTTATTAATATCTGATGCCTTGGTCTTTGTTCGTGTTTTAAGGTCTTCCCACTTCTTTCTCACTTCCTCTGTGGTTCTCACGCAGATACCACATACATTAGCCTTTTGTGTGATATCCAACCAAGCTGCACTTTTTTTCCTTATTAGTTACGTCACTGAATTTACTAGTCAGAAGGCGATAACAATTGTCAACATTATCTACCAAGACCGACACTTCAAGTTCAGAAAATCTTGGTTTTCGCGTACAAGATTCCATTTTAACAATGCATATGGATTATAAACACATGCCAATGACCTACGACTTCGACAGGGAAAGTGGGAGTGGGAGGGTTTGGAGTGGGTAGTACTATAAAAAGGATTTTTTCAACCCCTAAAACACTGCGTGCAGACTGTGACTCATGCAGAGTGTGTATAGCGAAAGATGGTTGATGGTACATGCATACATGATGAATCAGAGGGGTAGTAACAAAGATAGGTCCGTTTCAGTGAATCAATAAAGTTTGTACATCAATTTCAATCAAATGTTAAATTTTAAAATGGTTCATTTTATGTATTTATTATTGATGTTAACCTTCTGAGTACTGCAGGCGAGATATCTCGCCCGACGTCATGTCAGTCGACATACTGTATACAGTGCATTTCCCAATTCATATTTCCAGCCGTTTTTCACACGACACTCACCAAAAACGGAAATATAATAAAAGAAAAAAGATTCCCACCCACCCACCCCCAAAATTGTGGTTTTGGTTTTGATTTTTCCAGTTGAAAATACCTTGAAATTTTGAGTTCAAAAAGTGGTTTTCGGCAAGTATTTTCGCTTGACAACAATGGCGGCACGTCGCGGTCTTTTTCAGGGATCGATAGCTGATTGTGACAGCTAATTTGATAATAAATTTGATCGTTTTACCAACAACGAAAATCACCAAATATTGCAATATGAATCGTAGTTCGGGTTAAAAAAATTCTGGTCAGAAAACCACTGTTATCGGGAATAATGGACATATATACTGGACAGCTGGCCACAAATGCCCGTAAGTAAACACAACTTTTTCAATTTTTTTGCCTAATTTCAATCACCATTAGCTGATCTAAAAATAATAAAAATTACAAAAAGCCCATGAAAATAATACTAACCAATTCATATATGAACTTTATTTCATGTATTTATAAAACATTTAAGTGAATATATGTGAGTAAAAGTTATAAACTTGTACCCACTCAATGTCATTTTTTTTTTAAAATTAATCCAGTAGTCTAAAGGTTAAACCCTGCAAATTACCATGCATACAATACTATCATACATTTAAGCGAGTGCATGGACCATAGACTTTGCAGCCACCCTTACCTATGACAGCCTCGTTGATATAAATTATATTTTTCTTTTACATGATGGGTAAAATTGTAATAAAATAGATCCTCATATTTTAATAATTACTGAGAAACATAGTTTCATGCACGGAATGGTTTACAATTTTAAATGTACATGTAAGCTCAACGCATAGACTCCTATGAAGTCACCCCTGTGCAGTAAAGTGCAATACATAGTTATAAGCATATGGTCAAACACTGTAAAAGATATTTACAAATTGTTTTGAAATATTTTATTCATCAGAAAAAAGTCAAAAGGATTGCACAACAGGCTGAGCCAATGTAAGTGCTCTCCTAAACAAGATGGACATCAGACAATAATCAATATTCATAATCATATATAAAACATAATAACATAATCTCCAATGGCATTAAAGTATTTAACATAATTAATATTTATTAATATAGAGTAATAAAAGGTAGGGAGTAGATAGACTGGAAATGGGATAGTCGAGAAAAAATATGACAGTGATGATCCTATTGTTGGAGCTAAACCATATATGGGGCAGTAAAAATCAGAATAATAAGTTAGTTCAACTTGAATCTCTTTCTTTCAGCTATATATATATATATATATTTACAGATAGTGGTCATAAGCATAAATAATTATTAATATTTACTTTAAGCCTAAAACAAATTTTGTTTCTGGGAACGTGTACTATTATTATTATTTACCTTTTTTTTTTCTTTTTTTTCTTTTCTTTTTTTAAGTAATTTTTTTTTTAGTACATTAGCCCTTACGCGTGCAAATAAAATGTTATGGGGCAGGACATAGCCCAGCGGTAAAGCGCTCGCTCGATGCACGGTCGGTCTGGGATTGATCCCCATCTGTAGGCCCATTGTAGGGTCTCCACGAGCACTCGGGCACGGGCCGAGTCTAGCAAGATTTGAGTCCGTTCACAGGACTCGAGTACCCATGTAAGGAAGAGCACTTTCATTTCATTATCTTTTTAACGGGATTATGCCATATGCGTGCCGCCAGTTGCACTATACAGCTATGAGAAATGTAGGGGAAACAAAAGTGGAATGTGTATAACGCAATACAATGGCATGATTTGGCATCTGTGTTCAGCACTGGAATAAAGGTGCATAATGCTGTTTTACTTTATTCCTTAGTCTCATTATCATCTAGTGTTGGGTACTTGAGTCCAGGTTGAGTTTGACCCTTGAGTACTCGAGTCCAATATTTGTCCCAGATGGACAAAGTAAAAAACTAAAAAGTTGGCGGCGATGAAGATTGATCCTATGACCCACTGTATGTCAGTCTAGTGCTCTATACTACAAAGCTAGATCCCAACCTCTTCTTTGGTCGATTATTTACGTTTATTTGTGGTTTTAAAATAGCTTGCTCTATATATTCCATGACCTTTTCTTATTTGATAAATATTTACTACCTTTCAGTTTGTGCAAACAGACATAAATGACTATTCAGAAGTACAAATATGAAAAACTATTGCTGTCAATAATTATCAAATAAAGAGAGCTAACAAATGAAAATGCTAAGTGCCAGCACCAATGGTGAGAAAGACAAAAACGTTTTATCTGTACACAATTTTCCTTTTCTTGTTTTATCTCCCCTTTGCAATTGCATGGCTCAATAATCTGACATTAACCTCAGATGGACATTGTGAGAAAGACAAATAGTTTTTATCTGCATACAATTTTTTTTTTCTTTTTCCCTATGAATGGTTAAATAATTTGACATTTATCTCAGAGGGACAGGTTTCTAACTTTGTGATCAAGAGCCATGATTATGTAATCTCACACTGAAAATAAGAGCATTCTGTTCATTCACCCCCCCCCCCCCTCCACCTCCTCCCAATACAACTGATGAAATTCATGCTCAGAAACCTTTGTCATTTCAATTGCATGATTCCAGCCCATTGACCAGAATCTGCCGACTCCTACCACAATGCAGAGAAGCAATCCATAACCACAGAATTGGAAATGGTTTTTGTGTTTGCCCATTGTCATTAACGCATGCCGGTCTCTATGATATGGTGACACAACAAACGCTTTTCCAAGCACCAAAGCATGTTTCAGTAAAAGCTTTTAACAGTGACGCCATGGGATTATGACAGATATTGATCAAGTACTTCACCACTGTCACGTAACAAACTGCAACTTCATATGATTATTAACTGGTGCAATTGTACTACACTCAACCAAGATGGCAGTTGCTGCTCTTTTAAGTCCTTTTGAAGTTCTGTCCATATCAGGCTTCTAAAGTTCAACTGGACTGGTTGTAATGCATACAATTAAAGCCATCTTATGCTAAATACCTAGGATAAATATACAATACATGTATGTCATACACGTATTTCTGAAAGGCAGTTAATTTTATGATTTAAGTGCTTCACAATTTTTACCAATTGACATAGATGTACAATTGCAATGAACTTTAATATTACAACATTTATACCATTTGACAAAAAAACTGTCATGAACAAACGTAAATCTATGTTAGTCTGTTTATTACACTGAAATTCACACCTTCTAACACCAAGAGAGAAAATTAGAAACAAACATGCATCCAACTTCTGATCAGATTTACAATGATATCAGGTTTTTTGCCAGAGGGTATGGAGGGTAAAATTATGTACCCTAATATCTTGGGAAGTAATTAATGGAGACATTTAATTTTTTTTTAGAAATATTATAGTAAGAAAACAGCTGTTTACAATTTGTCTAAATAAATGCAGTGTCCAGTTTCGAAGGATTTCAATTGCATAGCTACCTACATGTAGTAAGGGCATTTAAGATCTGTTTTGGGTTTTTTAAGTACCACAAATTATTTCTAGCAGAAAGCTTGGACAATACATATTCAAAGATACCATATTTTAGCAGTACTACACACTAGAGCTGCAATGATTCACTCACATATTCAGTGCACCGAATACAAGTTATCAGCAATATGTATTCGTTATTCGGTATCCAAAGAACCAAATATATTTGTGGGGTTTTGGTTGTTTTGTTGTTGTTGTTGTTATTGTTGTTGTTAAATAGAAAGACCAAAGTTTGCAAGCTGTATGTACACACAGATGGCAAAGTTATGTCAGTCACGCGTTGTTTTCGATAACAAAACCTGCTACATCCTCTGTATAATGTAATTAATTGTTATCAACAACGTAAGAAATAAACTGACATGTGATAGTGTACACGGCAGATATTAACAATGTTAAACCTTCATCGTTGCTGTGTCTTACAACGCCGGCAATATGGGTTTTGAAAACACTTCGACCAACTATTTGTGAAGATCGAATCCCTCACCACAAACTCCGCCCCACCCGACCCCCCCCCCCCCCCCAAAAAAACATAAACAAAAAACAAACAAAACAACAACAACAACAACAAAAGCACCTCTGAAACTTTCGCGAATAATAAAAAATCTTATAATAACACGATGGAAGAGTCATTATATTATTACCAATGTTCAAACTAGCTATAAACATCGCAAAAGGTTGCAACATGTTATATAGGTAATCAAATAACCGGCGGGAGAATTCCATCAACAACAGTAACAGCCGAAATTACTATAGGCTAAGCAACCACATCCAAAATTCATTTGGGAAAAACCATGTGTGATGCTCAATGAAATAAAGAGTCCACAAACATACATGCACCTCTATATTTCTACATGTGTGTTTCCATGATTTTATTGATAGTGAAGTGTTCAAAAATTAATTTTATTTCTGTTTTGGAGAGAGTGATCAGCACAGTCTAAATTAAGAGCCTTTTTTTTTTTTCAAGACATGCTTGTTTTGTTTTTGGTCTTGTTAATTAATTATTCTTTTTATTATAATTTTGTTTTTACAACTGACATTTAATTATTTCATTTCCAACGTCTCACATTCCAAAGTTTAATTTTAAGCACAACCTGCTATTTAAATGCTATTTTTGACGTTTGTTCACTGGTGGGTTGCTTTATTCAGCAAGTCAGTAGTACAGAATTGGTAGCTTCACTGTAATTATTGGTATTCGTGAATATTCATTTGTATTCGAGACCCCATATTCGTGATACGTATCATATTCGCCACTTGGTGTATTCGTAGCAGCTCTACTACACACATAGCCACTCGACATCCTTGATCTCATCGTAAGCTGAAAGTGTCACATGATGTCCCAAACAATCAACATCTGCAGGTCTACGTATATGTACTGCTTTTGAAAATAAACCTTTAAGTCATTCAGTTTTACCAAATTAACCTCAAATAATTATGGCAATTTGTAAATGTGCAGGACCGAAGCAGATACCAATGTCTTATTAAATGCTGTAGTCATTGTTGGTATATATACGAGAAGACATATATAGTGCAGTTAATCATGATATAAAGCCTGCATGATATGACATTTAATTTTGTTCAGTGGGATACATGTACAACTTTGCAAACAAAATTAATCTTTTTCTCACCACTCTGCATACCTTGTGTACATACACTAACTAGCTCACAAAGGTATGACATTTGTACAGCTAAAGTTTATAATATCTAAATTAGTTCTCAGTACTATACTCCATGAACATAATAAATCAACCAATCAACCAACCAACCAACCAATCAATACAGTTAAGCAGCCTTTTATTAAACTGGAAACCCAAACGACCATGTATCAAGGACATCCAGTTTACAGGGATTTCTTTACTGATGCAAAGGCTTTTGTGTAATTTTAATCTGTACTAATATGAAAAAAGGGGGCGAGATTTAGCTCAGTCGAGTGCTCGTTTGTGCCACTTGTGTCCCAGGATCGAACCATCTCGGTGGATCCATTCAACTGATTGGGTTTTTTCTCGTTCCAACCAGTGTACTACAACTGGTCAAAGGCCGTGGTATGTGCTTTCCTGTCTGTGGGAAGATGCATATAAAAGAACCCTTGCTACCAATGGAAAAATATAGTGGGTTTTCTCTCTAAAAAAAAAAAAAAAGGTATTCAAACTAACATAAAGATTGCTATTTAAAGAAATAATGAGTTCTATATAAAAAAAAAAAAGCTCTCAAATTTTTATTTGGGAAAAAAGGAAGAAAGAAAAAACAACACCATCCATAAACATCCACCCACCCCCATATTTCTGTATGTTTGTTAATTTAATGTCATAGGCCTTAGAAGTGGGGGTGGGTGTATGGGGGTACTGGCTTCAGACTCTGAAGATATTGCATAACCCCATCCCAATCCCACCCCCGCTGAAAAAACTTGAAGTAATATAT